>NW_027437230.1:7500-305662 GCF_033239565.1 Halichoeres trimaculatus | reverse complement strand
GTACATGGGAACTGTAACACAATTGTGCTTTTGTCACACACTTACTGCAATGAAAAAATCAGAGTACTTTTCCCAATTCCTGAGCCTTTTCGGTGTTGATTTGTCTCATTAAGCATGTTGTCTAGTCTTTTTGTGTTTCTCGCCCTGCAAAGCGTTTTGGTTCATTACAGCGACTCTTTGATGCAGATTCAAGAGAGAACGAGGAATTATTATGCTTTTGTGGCGCTTATACTGAAATGAGCAAAACAGAGCACAAATACAGGTACTTCCGTGTCCTGATCAGTATTGTTTTGGCATCCAGCATGTTATTGTAGTGCTTCCTATGGTCATTGCAAATTTCTGCATTCTCTGTCCTCTTTAGCTTTTTCCTGCAAATGCTGTGATATTTGACCCCCAAAACGTGAGAAACTTTCATATTTATGGGAAGATAAAACGCGAATATGAGTTTCAAGTTTGATTCATCTAATATGTCATTTTTATGTTTTTCTCACTTAAGCAAAGCGCTTTTGGTGCTTAACCACGACTCTATGATGCAGGTACATGGAAACTGTAACACAATTGTGCTTTTGTCACACACTTACTGCAATGAAAAAATCAGAGTACTTTTCCCATTTCCTGAGCCTTTTCGGTGTTGATTTGAGACAAATCAACATTCAGCATGTTGTCTAGTCTTTTTGTGTTTCTCGCCCTGCAAAGCGTTTTGGTTCATTACAGCGACTCTTTGATGCAGATTCAAGAGATAACTAGGAACTATTATGCTTTTGTGGCACTAATACTGGAAATGAGCAAAACAGAGCACAAATACAGGTACTTCCGTGTCCTGATCAGTATTGTTTTGACATCCAGCATGTTATTGTAGTGCTTCCTATGGTCATTGCAAATTTCTGCATTCTCTGCCCTCTTTAGCTTTTTCCTGCAAATGCTGTTATATTTGACCCCCAAAACGTGAGAAACTTTCAAATTCAAGGGAAGACAATTGCAAATAAGAGTTTAAAGTTTGATTCATATAATATGTCATTTTTATGGTTTTCTTTCTTAAGCAAAGCGCTTTTGGTGCTTAACCACAACTCTATGATGCAGGTACATGGGAACTGTAACACAATTGTGCTTTTGTCACACACTTACTGCAATGAAAAAATCAGAGTACTTTTCCCAATTCCTGAGCCTTTTCGGTGTTGATTTGTCTCATTAAGCATGTTGTCTAGTCTTTTTGTGTTTCTCGCCCTGCAAAGCGTTTTGGTTCATTACAGCGACTCTTTGATGCAGATTCAAGAGAGAACGAGGAATTATTATGCTTTTGTGGTACTTATACTAAAATGAGCAAAACAGAGTACAAAAACATGTTATTCCGTGTCCTGAGCCTTTCCTGTGCTGTTTTGGCATCAAGCATGTTATTGTAGATTTTTCCTATGGTCATTGCAAATTTCTGCATTCTCTTCGCTCTTTAGCTTTTTCCTGCAAATGCTGTGATATTTGACCCCCAAAACGTGAGAAACTTTCATATTTATGGGAAGATAAAACGCGAATATGAGTTTCAAGTTTGATTCATCTAATATGTCATTTTTATGTTTTCCTCGCTTAAGCAAAGCGCTTTTGGTGCTTAACCACGACTCTATGATGCAGGTACATGGGAACTGTAACACAATTGTGCTTTTGTCACACACTCACTGAAATGAGTAAATCAGAGTACTTTTCCCGTTTCCTGAGCCTTTTCGGTGTTTTTTTGTCTCATTCAGCATGTTGTCTAGTCTTTTTGGTGTTTCTCGCCCCACATGGCGTTTTGATTTCATTACTGGGACTCACTGATGCAGATTCAAGAGATAACTAGGAACTATTATGCTTTTGTGGCACTAACACTGAAATGAGCAAAAAAGAGTACAAATACATGTAATTCCGTGTCCTGAGCCTTTTCTGTGCTGTTTTGGCATCCAGCATGTTATTGTAGATTTTTCCTATGGTCACTGCAAATTCCTGCATTCTCTGCCCTCTTTAGCTTTTTCCTGCAAATGCTGTTATATTTGACCCCCAAAATGTGAGAAACTCTCATATTTATGGGAAGATAAAAAGAAAATAAGAGTTTCAAGTTTGATTCATCTAATATGTCATTTTTATGTTTTTCTCGCTTAAGCAAAGCGCTTTTGGTGCTAGACCACGACTCTTTGATGCAGGTACATGGGCACTGTAACACAATTGTGCTTTTGTCACACACTCACTGAAATGAGTAAATCAGAGTACTTTTCCCATTTCCTGAGCCTTTTCGGTGTTGATTTGTCTCATTCAGCATGTTGTCTAGTCTTTTTGGTGTTTCTCGCCCCACATGGCGTTTTGATTCATTACAGCGACTCTCTGATGCAGATTCAAGAGATAACTAGGAACTATTATGCTTTTGTGGCACTTATACTGAAATGAGCAAAACAGAGTACAAAAACATGTAATTCTGTGTCCTGAGCCTTTTCTGTGCTGTTTTGGCATCCAGCATGTTATTGTAGATTTTTCCTATGGTCATTGCAAATTTCTGCATTCTCTGCCCTCTTTAGCTTTTTCCTGCAAATGCTGTGATATTTGACCCCCAAAACGTGAGAAACTTTCATATTTATCGGAAGATAAAACGCGAATATGAGTTTCAAGTTTGATTCATCTAATATGTCATTTTTATGTTTTTCTCGCTTAAGCAAAGCGCTTTTGGTGCTTAACCACGACTCTATGATGCAGGTACATGGAAACTGTAACACAATTGTGCTTTTGTCACACACTTACTGCAATGAAAAAATCAGAGTACTTTTCCCATTTCCTGAGCCTTTTCGGTGTTGATTTGAGACAAATCAACATTCAGCATGTTGTCTAGTCTTTTTGTGTTTCTCGCCCTGCAAAGCGTTTTGGTTCATTACAGCGACTCTTTGATGCAGATTCAAGAGATAACTAGGAACTATTATGCTTTTGTGGCGCTTATACTGGAAATGAGCAAAACAGAGCACAAATACAGGTAATTCCGTGTCCTGATCAGTATTGTTTTGGCATCCAGCATGTTATTGTAGTGCTTCCTATGGTCATTGCAAATTTCTGCATTCTCTGCCCTCTTTAGCTTTTTCCTGCAAATGCTGTGATATTTGACCCCCAAAACGTGAGAAACTTTCAAATTCAAGGGAAGACAATTGCATATAAGAGTTTAAAGTTTGATTCATATAATATGTCATTTTTATGGTTTTCTTTCTTAAGCAAAGCGCTTTTGGTGCTTAACCACAACTCTATGATGCAGGTACATGGGAACTGTAACACAATTGTGCTTTTGTCACACACTTACTGCAATGAAAAAATCAGAGTACTTTTCCCAATTCCTGAGCCTTTTCGGTGTTGATTTGTCTCATTCAGCATGTTGTCTAGTCTTTTTGTGTTTCTCGCCCTGCAAAGCGTTTTGGTTCATTACAGCGACTCTTTGATGCAGATTCAAGAGAGAACGAGGAATTATTATGCTTTTGTGGCACTAATACTGAAATGAGCAAAACAGAGCACAAATACAGGTACTTCCGTGTCCTGATCAGTATTGTTTTGGCATCCAGCATGTTATTGTAGTGCTTCCTATGGTCATTGCAAATTTCTGCATTCTCTGTCCTCTTTAGCTTTTTCCTGCAAATGCTGTGATATTTGACCCCCAAAACGTGAGAAACTTTCATATTTATGGGAAGATAAAACGCGAATATGAGTTTCAAGTTTGATTCATCTAATATGTCATTTTTATGTTTTCCTCGCTTAAGCAAAGCGCTTTTGGTGCTTAACCACAACTCTATGATGCAGGTACATGGGAACTGTAACACAAATTGTGCTTTTGTCACACACTCACTGAAATGAGTAAATCAGAGTACTTTTTCCGTTTCCTGAGCCTTTTCGGTGTTGATTTGAGACAAATCAACATTCAGCATGTTGTCTAGTCTTTTTGTGTTTCTCGCCCTGCAAAGCGTTTTGGTTCATTACAGCGACTCTTTGATGCAGATTCAAGAGATAACTAGGAACTATTATGCTTTTGTGGCACTAATACTGAAATGAGCAAAACAGAGCACAAATACAGGTAATTCCGTGTCCTGATCAGTATTGTTTTGGCATCCAGCATGTTATTGTAGTGCTTCCTATGGTCATTGCAAATTTCTGCATTCTCTGCCCTCTTTAGCTTTTTCCTGCAAATGCTGTTATATTTGACCCCCAAAACGTGAGAAACTTTCATATTTATCGGAAGATAAAACGCTAATATGAGTTTCAAGTTTGATTCATCTAATATGTCATTTTTATGTTTTCCTCGCTTAAGCAAAGCGCTTTTGGTGCTTAACCACGACTCTATGATGCAGGTACATGAGCACTGTAACACAATTGTGCTTTTGTCACACACTCACTGAAATGAGTAAATCAGAGTACTTTTCCCATTTCCTGAGCCTTTTCGGTGTTGATTTGTCTCATTCAGCATGTTGTCTAGTCTTTTTGTGTTTCTCGCCCTGCAAAGCGTTTTGGTTCATTACAGCGACTCTTTGATGCAGATTCAAGAGAGAACGAGGAATTATTATGCTTTTGTGGCGCTTATACTGAAATGAGCAAAACAGAGCACAAATACAGGTACTTCCGTGTCCTGATCAGTATTGTTTTGGCATCCAGCATGTTATTGTAGTGCTTCCTATGGTCATTGCAAATTTCTGCATTCTCTGTCCTCTTTAGCTTTCTCCTGCAAATGCTGTGATATTTGACCCCCAAAACGTGAGAAACTTTCATATGTATCGGAAGATAAAACGCGAATATGAGTTTCAAGTTTGATTCATCTAATATGTCATTTTTATGTTTTTCTCACTATAGCAAAGCGCTTTTGGTGCTAAACCACGACTCTATGATGCAGGTACATGGAAACTGTAACACAATTGTGCTTTTGTCACACACTTACTGCAATGAAAAAATCAGAGTACTTTTCCCATTTCCTGAGCCTTTTCGGTGTTGATTTGAGACAAATCAACATTCAGCATGTTGTCTAGTCTTTTTGTGTTTCTCGCCCTGCAAAGCGTTTTGGTTCATTACAGCGACTCTTTGATGCAGATTCAAGAGATAACTAGGAACTATTATGCTTTATTGGCACTAATACTGGAAATGAGCAAAACAGAGCACAAATACAGGTACTTCCGTGTCCTGATCAGTATTGTTTTGGCATCCAGCATGTTATTGTAGTGCTTCCTATGGTCATTGCAAATTTCTGCATTCTCTGCCCTCTTTAGCTTTTTCCTGCAAATGCTGTTATATTTGACCCCCAAAACGTGAGAAACTTTCAAATTCAAGGGAAGACAATTGCAAATAAGAGTTTAAAGTTTGATTCATATAATATGTCATTTTTATGGTTTTCTTTCTTAAGCAAAGCGCTTTTGGTGCTTAACCACAACTCTATGATGCAGGTACATGGGAACTGTAACACAATTGTGCTTTTGTCACACACTTACTGCAATGAAAAAATCAGAGTACTTTTCCCAATTCCTGAGCCTTTTCGGTGTTGATTTGTCTCATTAAGCATGTTGTCTAGTCTTTTTGTGTTTCTCGCCCTGCAAAGCGTTTTGGTTCATTACAGCGACTCTTTGATGCAGATTCAAGAGAGAACGAGGAATTATTATGCTTTTGTGGCGCTTATACTGAAATGAGCAAAACAGAGCACAAATACAGGTACTTCCGTGTCCTGATCAGTATTGTTTTGGCATCCAGCATGTTATTGTAGATTTTTCCTATGGTCATTGCAAATTTCTGCATTCTCTGCCCTTTTTAGCTTTTTCCTGCAAATGCTGTGATATTTGACCCCCAAAACGTGAGAAACTTTCATATTTATGGAAACATAAAACGCGAATATGACTTTCAAGTTTGATTCATCTAATATGTCATTTTTATGTTTTCCTCGCTTAAGCATAGCGTTTTTGGTGCTTAACCACAACTCTATGATGCAGGTTCATGGAAACTGTAACACAATTGTGCTTTTGTCACACACTCACTGAAATGAGTAAATCAGAGTACTTTTTCCGTTTCCTGAGCCTTTTCGGTGTTGATTTGAGACAAATCAACATTCAGCATGTTGTCTAGTCTTTTTGTGTTTCTCGCCCTGCAAAGCGTTTTGGTTCATTACAGCGACTCTTTGATGCAGATTCAAGAGAGAACGAGGAATTATTATGCTTTTGTGGCACTAATACTGAAATGAGCAAAACAGAGCACAAATACAGGTAATTCCGTGTCCTGATCAGTATTGTTTTGGCATCCAGCATGTTATTGTAGTGCTTCCTATGGCCATTGCAAATTTCTTCATTCTCTGCCCTCTTTAGCTTTTTCCTGCAAATGCTGTGATATTTGACCCCCAAAATGTGAGAAACTCTCATATTTATGGGAAGATAAAAAGCAAATAAGAGTTTCAAGTTTGATTCATCTAATATGTCATTTTTATGTTTTTCTCGCTTAAGCAAAGCGCTTTTGGTGCTAAACCACGACTCTATGATACAGTTACATGGGCACTGTAACACAATTGTGCTTTTGTCACACACTCACTGAAATGAGTAAATCAGAGTACTTTTCCCATTTCCTGAGCCTTTTCGGTGTTGATTTGTCTCATTAAGCATGTTGTCTAGTCTTTTTGTGTTTCTCGCCCTGCAAAGCGTTTTGGTTCATTACAGCGACTCTTTGATGCAGATTCAAGAGAGAACGAGGAATTATTATGCTTTTGTGGTACTTATACTAAAATGAGCAAAACAGAGTACAAAAACATGTTATTCCGTGTCCTGAGCCTTTCCTGTGCTGTTTTGGCATCAAGCATGTTATTGTAGATTTTTCCTATGGTCATTGCAAATTTTTGCATTCTCTTCGCTCTTTAGCTTTTTCCTGCAAATGCTGTGATATTTGACCCCCAAAACGTGAGAAACTTTCATATTTATGGGAAGATAAAACGCGAATATGAGTTTCAAGTTTGATTCATCTAATATGTCATTTTTATGTTTTCCTCGCTTAAGCAAAGCGCTTTTGGTGCTTAACCACGACTCTATGATGCAGGTACATGGGAACTGTAACACAATTGTGCTTTTGTCACACACTCACTGAAATGAGTAAATCAGAGTACTTTTCCCGTTTCCTGAGCCTTTTCGGTGTTTTTTTGTCTCATTCAGCATGTTGTCTAGTCTTTTTGGTGTTTCTCGCCCCACATGGCGTTTTGATTTCATTACTGGACTCACTGATGCAGATTCAAGAGATAACTAGGAACTATTATGCTTTTGTGGCACTAACACTGAAATGAGCAAAAAAGAGTACAAATACATGTAATTCCGTGTCCTGAGCCTTTTCTGTGCTGTTTTGGCATCCAGCATGTTATTGTAGATTTTTCCTATGGTCACTGCAAATTCCTGCATTCTCTGCCCTCTTTAGCTTTTTCCTGCAAATGCTGTTATATTTGACCCCCAAAATGTGAGAAACTCTCATATTTATGGGAAGATAAAAAGAAAATAAGAGTTTCAAGTTTGATTCATCTAATATGTCATTTTTATGTTTTTCTCGCTTAAGCAAAGCGCTTTTGGTGCTAGACCACGACTCTATGATGCAGGTACATGGGCACTGTAACACAATTGTGCTTTTGTCACACACTCACTGAAATGAGTAAATCAGAGTACTTTTCCCATTTCCTGAGCCTTTTCGGTGTTGATTTGTCTCATTCAGCATGTTGTCTAGTCTTTTTGGTTTTTCTCGCCCCACATGGCGTTTTGATTCATTACAGCGACTCTCTGATGCAGATTCAAGAGATAACTAGGAACTATTATGCTTTTTTGGCACTTATACTGAAATGAGCAAAAAAGAGTACAAAAACATGTAATTCTGTGTCCTGAGCCTTTTCTGTGCTGTTTTGGCATCCAGCATGTTATTGTAGATTTTTCCTATGGTCATTGCAAATTTCTGCATTCTCTGCCCTCTTTAGCTTTTTCCTGCAAATGCTGTGATATTTGACCCCCAAAACGTGAGAAACTCTCATATTTATGGGAAGATAAAACGCGAATATGACTTTCAAGTTTGATTCATCTAATATGTCATTTTTATGTTTTCCTCGCTTAAGCAAAGCGCTTTTGGTGCTTAACCACGACTCTATGATGCAGGTACATGGAAACTGTAACACAATTGTGCTTTTGTCACACACTTACTGCAATGAAAAAATCAGAGTACTTTTCCCATTTCCTGAGCCTTTTCGGTGTTGATTTGAGACAAATCAACATTCAGCATGTTGTCTAGTCTTTTTGTGTTTCTCGCCCTGCAAAGCGTTTTGGTTCATTACAGCGACTCTTTGATGCAGATTCAAGAGATAACTAGGAACTATTATGCTTTTGTGGCGCTTATACTGGAAATGAGCAAAACAGAGCACAAATACAGGTAATTCCGTGTCCTGATCAGTATTGTTTTGGCATCCAGCATGTTATTGTAGTGCTTCCTATGGTCATTGCAAATTTCTGCATTCTCTGCCCTCTTTAGCTTTTTCCTGCAAATGCTGTGATATTTGACCCCCAAAACGTGAGAAACTTTCAAATTCAAGGGAAGACAATTGCATATAAGAGTTTAAAGTTTGATTCATATAATATGTCATTTTTATGGTTTTCTTTCTTAAGCAAAGCGCTTTTGGTGCTTAACCACAACTCTATGATGCAGGTACATGGGAACTGTAACACAATTGTGCTTTTGTCACACACTTACTGCAATGAAAAAATCAGAGTACTTTTCCCAATTCCTGAGCCTTTTCGGTGTTGATTTGTCTCATTCAGCATGTTGTCTAGTCTTTTTGTGTTTCTCGCCCTGCAAAGCGTTTTGGTTCATTACAGCGACTCTTTGATGCAGATTCAAGAGAGAACGAGGAATTATTATGCTTTTGTGGCGCTAATACTGAAATGAGCAAAACAGAGCACAAATACAGGTACTTCCGTGTCCTGATCAGTATTGTTTTGGCATCCAGCATGTTATTGTAGTGCTTCCTATGGTCATTGCAAATTTCTGCATTCTCTGTCCTCTTTAGCTTTTTCCTGCAAATGCTGTGATATTTGACCCCCAAAACGTGAGAAACTTTCATATTTATGGGAAGATAAAACGCGAATATGAGTTTCAAGTTTGATTCATCTAATATGTCATTTTTATGTTTTCCTCGCTTAAGCAAAGCGCTTTTGGTGCTTAACCACAACTCTATGATGCAGGTACATGGGAACTGTAACACAAATTGTGCTTTTGTCACACACTCACTGAAATGAGTAAATCAGAGTACTTTTTCCGTTTCCTGAGCCTTTTCGGTGTTGATTTGAGACAAATCAACATTCAGCATGTTGTCTAGTCTTTTTGTGTTTCTCGCCCTGCAAAGCGTTTTGGTTCATTACAGCGACTCTTTGATGCAGATTCAAGAGATAACTAGGAACTATTATGCTTTTGTGGCACTAATACTGAAATGAGCAAAACAGAGCACAAATACAGGTAATTCCGTGTCCTGATCAGTATTGTTTTGGCATCCAGCATGTTATTGTAGTGCTTCCTATGGTCATTGCAAATTTCTGCATTCTCTGCCCTCTTTAGCTTTTTCCTGCAAATGCTGTTATATTTGACCCCCAAAACGTGAGAAACTTTCATATTTATCGGAAGATAAAACGCTAATATGAGTTTCAAGTTTGATTCATCTAATATGTCATTTTTATGTTTTCCTCGCTTAAGCAAAGCGCTTTTGGTGCTTAACCACGACTCTATGATGCAGGTACATGAGCACTGTAACACAATTGTGCTTTTGTCACACACTCACTGAAATGAGTAAATCAGAGTACTTTTCCCATTTCCTGAGCCTTTTCGGTGTTGATTTGTCTCATTCAGCATGTTGTCTAGTCTTTTTGTGTTTCTCGCCCTGCAAAGCGTTTTGGTTCATTACAGCGACTCTTTGATGCAGATTCAAGAGAGAACGAGGAATTATTATGCTTTTGTGGCGCTTATACTGAAATGAGCAAAACAGAGCACAAATACAGGTACTTCCGTGTCCTGATCAGTATTGTTTTGGCATCCAGCATGTTATTGTAGTGCTTCCTATGGTCATTGCAAATTTCTGCATTCTCTGTCCTCTTTAGCTTTCTCCTGCAAATGCTGTGATATTTGACCCCCAAAACGTGAGAAACTTTCATATGTATCGGAAGATAAAACGCGAATATGAGTTTCAAGTTTGATTCATCTAATATGTCATTTTTATGTTTTTCTCACTATAGCAAAGCGCTTTTGGTGCTAAACCACGACTCTATGATGCAGGTACATGGAAACTGTAACACAATTGTGCTTTTGTCACACACTTACTGCAATGAAAAAATCAGAGTACTTTTCCCATTTCCTGAGCCTTTTCGGTGTTGATTTGAGACAAATCAACATTCAGCATGTTGTCTAGTCTTTTTGTGTTTCTCGCCCTGCAAAGCGTTTTGGTTCATTACAGCGACTCTTTGATGCAGATTCAAGAGATAACTAGGAACTATTATGCTTTATTGGCACTAATACTGGAAATGAGCAAAACAGAGCACAAATACAGGTACTTCCGTGTCCTGATCAGTATTGTTTTGGCATCCAGCATGTTATTGTAGTGCTTCCTATGGTCATTGCAAATTTCTGCATTCTCTGCCCTCTTTAGCTTTTTCCTGCAAATGCTGTTATATTTGACCCCCAAAACGTGAGAAACTTTCAAATTCAAGGGAAGACAATTGCAAATAAGAGTTTAAAGTTTGATTCATATAATATGTCATTTTTATGGTTTTCTTTCTTAAGCAAAGCGCTTTTGGTGCTTAACCACAACTCTATGATGCAGGTACATGGGAACTGTAACACAATTGTGCTTTTGTCACACACTTACTGCAATGAAAAAATCAGAGTACTTTTCCCAATTCCTGAGCCTTTTCGGTGTTGATTTGTCTCATTAAGCATGTTGTCTAGTCTTTTTGTGTTTCTCGCCCTGCAAAGCGTTTTGGTTCATTACAGCGACTCTTTGATGCAGATTCAAGAGAGAACGAGGAATTATTATGCTTTTGTGGCGCTTATACTGAAATGAGCAAAACAGAGCACAAATACAGGTACTTCCGTGTCCTGATCAGTATTGTTTTGGCATCCAGCATGTTATTGTAGATTTTTCCTATGGTCATTGCAAATTTCTGCATTCTCTGCCCTTTTTAGCTTTTTCCTGCAAATGCTGTGATATTTGACCCCCAAAACGTGAGAAACTTTCATATTTATGGAAACATAAAACGCGAATATGACTTTCAAGTTTGATTCATCTAATATGTCATTTTTATGTTTTCCTCGCTTAAGCATAGCGTTTTTGGTGCTTAACCACAACTCTATGATGCAGGTTCATGGAAACTGTAACACAATTGTGCTTTTGTCACACACTCACTGAAATGAGTAAATCAGAGTACTTTTTCCGTTTCCTGAGCCTTTTCGGTGTTGATTTGAGACAAATCAACATTCAGCATGTTGTCTAGTCTTTTTGTGTTTCTCGCCCTGCAAAGCGTTTTGGTTCATTACAGCGACTCTTTGATGCAGATTCAAGAGAGAACGAGGAATTATTATGCTTTTGTGGCACTAATACTGAAATGAGCAAAACAGAGCACAAATACAGGTAATTCCGTGTCCTGATCAGTATTGTTTTGGCATCCAGCATGTTATTGTAGTGCTTCCTATGGCCATTGCAAATTTCTTCATTCTCTGCCCTCTTTAGCTTTTTCCTGCAAATGCTGTGATATTTGACCCCCAAAATGTGAGAAACTCTCATATTTATGGGAAGATAAAAAGCAAATAAGAGTTTCAAGTTTGATTCATCTAATATGTCATTTTTATGTTTTTCTCGCTTAAGCAAAGCGCTTTTGGTGCTAAACCACGACTCTATGATACAGTTACATGGGCACTGTAACACAATTGTGCTTTTGTCACACACTCACTGAAATGAGTAAATCAGAGTACTTTTCCCATTTCCTGAGCCTTTTCGGTGTTGATTTGTCTCATTAAGCATGTTGTCTAGTCTTTTTGTGTTTCTCGCCCTGCAAAGCGTTTTGGTTCATTACAGCGACTCTTTGATGCAGATTCAAGAGAGAACGAGGAATTATTATGCTTTTGTGGTACTTATACTAAAATGAGCAAAACAGAGTACAAAAACATGTTATTCCGTGTCCTGAGCCTTTCCTGTGCTGTTTTGGCATCAAGCATGTTATTGTAGATTTTTCCTATGGTCATTGCAAATTTTTGCATTCTCTTCGCTCTTTAGCTTTTTCCTGCAAATGCTGTGATATTTGACCCCCAAAACGTGAGAAACTTTCATATTTATGGGAAGATAAAACGCGAATATGAGTTTCAAGTTTGATTCATCTAATATGTCATTTTTATGTTTTCCTCGCTTAAGCAAAGCGCTTTTGGTGCTTAACCACGACTCTATGATGCAGGTACATGGGAACTGTAACACAATTGTGCTTTTGTCACACACTCACTGAAATGAGTAAATCAGAGTACTTTTCCCGTTTCCTGAGCCTTTTCGGTGTTTTTTTGTCTCATTCAGCATGTTGTCTAGTCTTTTTGGTGTTTCTCGCCCCACATGGCGTTTTGATTTCATTACTGGACTCACTGATGCAGATTCAAGAGATAACTAGGAACTATTATGCTTTTGTGGCACTAACACTGAAATGAGCAAAAAAGAGTACAAATACATGTAATTCCGTGTCCTGAGCCTTTTCTGTGCTGTTTTGGCATCCAGCATGTTATTGTAGATTTTTCCTATGGTCACTGCAAATTCCTGCATTCTCTGCCCTCTTTAGCTTTTTCCTGCAAATGCTGTTATATTTGACCCCCAAAATGTGAGAAACTCTCATATTTATGGGAAGATAAAAAGAAAATAAGAGTTTCAAGTTTGATTCATCTAATATGTCATTTTTATGTTTTTCTCGCTTAAGCAAAGCGCTTTTGGTGCTAGACCACGACTCTATGATGCAGGTACATGGGCACTGTAACACAATTGTGCTTTTGTCACACACTCACTGAAATGAGTAAATCAGAGTACTTTTCCCATTTCCTGAGCCTTTTCGGTGTTGATTTGTCTCATTCAGCATGTTGTCTAGTCTTTTTGGTTTTTCTCGCCCCACATGGCGTTTTGATTCATTACAGCGACTCTCTGATGCAGATTCAAGAGATAACTAGGAACTATTATGCTTTTTTGGCACTTATACTGAAATGAGCAAAAAAGAGTACAAAAACATGTAATTCTGTGTCCTGAGCCTTTTCTGTGCTGTTTTGGCATCCAGCATGTTATTGTAGATTTTTCCTATGGTCATTGCAAATTTCTGCATTCTCTGCCCTCTTTAGCTTTTTCCTGCAAATGCTGTGATATTTGACCCCCAAAACGTGAGAAACTCTCATATTTATGGGAAGATAAAACGCGAATATGACTTTCAAGTTTGATTCATCTAATATGTCATTTTTATGTTTTCCTCGCTTAAGCAAAGCGCTTTTGGTGCTTAACCACGACTCTATGATGCAGGTACATGGAAACTGTAACACAATTGTGCTTTTGTCACACACTTACTGCAATGAAAAAATCAGAGTACTTTTCCCATTTCCTGAGCCTTTTCGGTGTTGATTTGAGACAAATCAACATTCAGCATGTTGTCTAGTCTTTTTGTGTTTCTCGCCCTGCAAAGCGTTTTGGTTCATTACAGCGACTCTTTGATGCAGATTCAAGAGATAACTAGGAACTATTATGCTTTTGTGGCGCTTATACTGGAAATGAGCAAAACAGAGCACAAATACAGGTAATTCCGTGTCCTGATCAGTATTGTTTTGGCATCCAGCATGTTATTGTAGTGCTTCCTATGGTCATTGCAAATTTCTGCATTCTCTGCCCTCTTTAGCTTTTTCCTGCAAATGCTGTGATATTTGACCCCCAAAACGTGAGAAACTTTCAAATTCAAGGGAAGACAATTGCATATAAGAGTTTAAAGTTTGATTCATATAATATGTCATTTTTATGGTTTTCTTTCTTAAGCAAAGCGCTTTTGGTGCTTAACCACAACTCTATGATGCAGGTACATGGGAACTGTAACACAATTGTGCTTTTGTCACACACTTACTGCAATGAAAAAATCAGAGTACTTTTCCCAATTCCTGAGCCTTTTCGGTGTTGATTTGTCTCATTCAGCATGTTGTCTAGTCTTTTTGTGTTTCTCGCCCTGCAAAGCGTTTTGGTTCATTACAGCGACTCTTTGATGCAGATTCAAGAGAGAACGAGGAATTATTATGCTTTTGTGGCGCTTATACTGAAATGAGCAAAACAGAGCACAAATACAGGTACTTCCGTGTCCTGATCAGTATTGTTTTGGCATCCAGCATGTTATTGTAGTGCTTCCTATGGTCATTGCAAATTTCTGCATTCTCTGTCCTCTTTAGCTTTTTCCTGCAAATGCTGTGATATTTGACCCCCAAAACGTGAGAAACTTTCATATTTATGGGAAGATAAAACGCGAATATGAGTTTCAAGTTTGATTCATCTAATATGTCATTTTTATGTTTTCCTCGCTTAAGCAAAGCGCTTTTGGTGCTTAACCACAACTCTATGATGCAGGTACATGGGAACTGTAACACAAATTGTGCTTTTGTCACACACTCACTGAAATGAGTAAATCAGAGTACTTTTTCCGTTTCCTGAGCCTTTTCGGTGTTGATTTGAGACAAATCAACATTCAGCATGTTGTCTAGTCTTTTTGTGTTTCTCGCCCTGCAAAGCGTTTTGGTTCATTACAGCGACTCTTTGATGCAGATTCAAGAGATAACTAGGAACTATTATGCTTTTGTGGCACTAATACTGAAATGAGCAAAACAGAGCACAAATACAGGTAATTCCGTGTCCTGATCAGTATTGTTTTGGCATCCAGCATGTTATTGTAGTGCTTCCTATGGTCATTGCAAATTTCTGCATTCTCTGCCCTCTTTAGCTTTTTCCTGCAAATGCTGTTATATTTGACCCCCAAAACGTGAGAAACTTTCATATTTATCGGAAGATAAAACGCTAATATGAGTTTCAAGTTTGATTCATCTAATATGTCATTTTTATGTTTTCCTCGCTTAAGCAAAGCGCTTTTGGTGCTTAACCACGACTCTATGATGCAGGTACATGAGCACTGTAACACAATTGTGCTTTTGTCACACACTCACTGAAATGAGTAAATCAGAGTACTTTTCCCATTTCCTGAGCCTTTTCGGTGTTGATTTGTCTCATTCAGCATGTTGTCTAGTCTTTTTGTGTTTCTCGCCCTGCAAAGCGTTTTGGTTCATTACAGCGACTCTTTGATGCAGATTCAAGAGAGAACGAGGAATTATTATGCTTTTGTGGCGCTTATACTGAAATGAGCAAAACAGAGCACAAATACAGGTACTTCCGTGTCCTGATCAGTATTGTTTTGGCATCCAGCATGTTATTGTAGTGCTTCCTATGGTCATTGCAAATTTCTGCATTCTCTGTCCTCTTTAGCTTTCTCCTGCAAATGCTGTGATATTTGACCCCCAAAACGTGAGAAACTTTCATATGTATCGGAAGATAAAACGCGAATATGAGTTTCAAGTTTGATTCATCTAATATGTCATTTTTATGTTTTTCTCACTTAAGCAAAGCGCTTTTGGTGCTTAACCACGACTCTATGATGCAGGTACATGGAAACTGTAACACAATTGTGCTTTTGTCACACACTTCCTGCAATGAAAAAATCAGAGTACTTTTCCCATTTCCTGAGCCTTTTCGGTGTTGATTTGAGACAAATCAACATTCAGCATGTTGTCTAGTCTTTTTGTGTTTCTCGCCCTGCAAAGCGTTTTGGTTCATTACAGCGACTCTTTGATGCAGATTCAAGAGATAACTAGGAACTATTATGCTTTTGTGGCACTAATACTGGAAATGAGCAAAACAGAGCACAAATACAGGTACTTCCGTGTCCTGATCAGTATTGTTTTGGCATCCAGCATGTTATTGTAGTGCTTCCTATGGTCATTGCAAATTTCTGCATTCTCTGCCCTCTTTAGCTTTTTCCTGCAAATGCTGTTATATTTGACCCCCAAAACGTGAGAAACTTTCAAATTCAAGGGAAGACAATTGCATATAAGAGTTTAAAGTTTGATTCATATAATATGTCATTTTTATGGTTTTCTTTCTTAAGCAAAGCGCTTTTGGTGCTTAACCACAACTCTATGATGCAGGTACATGGGAACTGTAACACAATTGTGCTTTTGTCACACACTTACTGCAATGAAAAAATCAGAGTACTTTTCCCAATTCCTGAGCCTTTTCGGTGTTGATTTGTCTCATTCAGCATGTTGTCTAGTCTTTTTGTGTTTCTCGCCCTGCAAAGCGTTTTGGTTCATTACAGCGACTCTTTGATGCAGATTCAAGAGAGAACGAGGAATTATTATGCTTTTGTGGCGCTTATACTGAAATGAGCAAAACAGAGCACAAATACAGGTACTTCCGTGTCCTGATCAGTATTGTTTTGGCATCCAGCATGTTATTGTAGTGCTTCCTATGGTCATTGCAAATTTCTGCATTCTCTGTCCTCTTTAGCTTTTTCCTGCAAATGCTGTGATATTTGACCCCCAAAACGTGAGAAACTTTCATATTTATGGGAAGATAAAACGCGAATATGAGTTTCAAGTTTGATTCATCTAATATGTCATTTTTATGTTTTCCTCGCTTAAGCAAAGCGCTTTTGGTGCTTAACCACAACTCTATGATGCAGGTACATGGGAACTGTAACACAAATTGTGCTTTTGTCACACACTCACTGAAATGAGTAAATCAGAGTACTTTTTCCGTTTCCTGAGCCTTTTCGGTGTTGATTTGAGACAAATCAACATTCAGCATGTTGTCTAGTCTTTTTGTGTTTCTCGCCCTGCAAAGCGTTTTGGTTCATTACAGCGACTCTTTGATGCAGATTCAAGAGATAACTAGGAACTATTATGCTTTTGTGGCACTAATACTGAAATGAGCAAAACAGAGCACAAATACAGGTAATTCCGTGTCCTGATCAGTATTGTTTTGGCATCCAGCATGTTATTGTAGTGCTTCCTATGGTCATTGCAAATTTCTGCATTCTCTGCCCTCTTTAGCTTTTTCCTGCAAATGCTGTTATATTTGACCCCCAAAACGTGAGAAACTTTCATATTTATCGGAAGATAAAACGCTAATATGAGTTTCAAGTTTGATTCATCTAATATGTCATTTTTATGTTTTCCTCGCTTAAGCAAAGCGCTTTTGGTGCTTAACCACGACTCTATGATGCAGGTACATGGGAACTGTAACACAATTGTGCTTTTGTCACACACTCACTGAAATGAGTAAATCAGAGTACTTTTCCCGTTTCCTGAGCCTTTTCGGTGTTTTTTTGTCTCATTCAGCATGTTGTCTAGTCTTTTTGGTGTTTCTCGCCCCACATGGCGTTTTGATTTCATTACTGGGACTCACTGATGCAGATTCAAGAGATAACTAGGAACTATTATGCTTTTGTGGCACTAACACTGAAATGAGCAAAAAAGAGTACAAATACATGTAATTCCGTGTCCTGAGCCTTTTCTGTGCTGTTTTGGCATCCAGCATGTTATTGTAGATTTTTCCTATGGTCACTGCAAATTCCTGCATTCTCTGCCCTCTTTAGCTTTTTCCTGCAAATGCTGTTATATTTGACCCCCAAAATGTGAGAAACTCTCATATTTATGGGAAGATAAAAAGAAAATAAGAGTTTCAAGTTTGATTCATCTAATATGTCATTTTTATGTTTTTCTCGCTTAAGCAAAGCGCTTTTGGTGCTAGACCACGACTCTATGATGCAGGTACATGGGCACTGTAACACAATTGTGCTTTTGTCACACACTCACTGAAATGAGTAAATCAGAGTACTTTTCCCATTTCCTGAGCCTTTTCGGTGTTGATTTGTCTCATTCAGCATGTTGTCTAGTCTTTTTGGTGTTTCTCGCCCCACATGGCGTTTTGATTCATTACAGCGACTCTCTGATGCAGATTCAAGAGATAACTAGGAACTATTATGCTTTTTTGGCACTTATACTGAAATGAGCAAAAAAGAGTACAAAAACATGTAATTCTGTGTCCTGAGCCTTTTCTGTGCTGTTTTGGCATCCAGCATGTTATTGTAGATTTTTCCTATGGTCATTGCAAATTTCTGCATTCTCTGCCCTCTTTAGCTTTTTCCTGCAAATGCTGTGATATTTGACCCCCAAAACGTGAGAAACTCTCATATTTATGGGAAGATAAAACGCGAATATGACTTTCAAGTTTGATTCATCTAATATGTCATTTTTATGTTTTCCTCGCTTAAGCAAAGCGCTTTTGGTGCTTAACCACGACTCTATGATGCAGGTACATGGAAACTGTAACACAATTGTGCTTTTGTCACACACTTACCGCAATGAAAAAATCAGAGTACTTTTCCCATTTCCTGAGCCTTTTCGGTGTTGATTTGAGACAAATCAACATTCAGCATGTTGTCTAGTCTTTTTGTGTTTCTCGCCCTGCAAAGCGTTTTGGTTCATTACAGCGACTCTTTGATGCAGATTCAAGAGATAACTAGGAACTATTATGCTTTTGTGGCGCTTATACTGGAAATGAGCAAAACAGAGCACAAATACAGGTAATTCCGTGTCCTGATCAGTATTGTTTTGGCATCCAGCATGTTATTGTAGTGCTTCCTATGGTCATTGCAAATTTCTGCATTCTCTGCCCTCTTTAGCTTTTTCCTGCAAATGCTGTGATATTTGACCCCCAAAACGTGAGAAACTTTCAAATTCAAGGGAAGACAATTGCATATAAGAGTTTAAAGTTTGATTCATATAATATGTCATTTTTATGGTTTTCTTTCTTAAGCAAAGCGCTTTTGGTGCTTAACCACAACTCTATGATGCAGGTACATGGGAACTGTAACACAATTGTGCTTTTGTCACACACTTACTGCAATGAAAAAATCAGAGTACTTTTCCCAATTCCTGAGCCTTTTCGGTGTTGATTTGTCTCATTCAGCATGTTGTCTAGTCTTTTTGTGTTTCTCGCCCTGCAAAGCGTTTTGGTTCATTACAGCGACTCTTTGATGCAGATTCAAGAGAGAATGAGGAATTATTATGCTTTTGTGGCGCTAATACTGAAATGAGCAAAACAGAGCACAAATACAGGTACTTCCGTGTCCTGATCAGTATTGTTTTGGCATCCAGCATGTTATTGTAGTGCTTCCTATGGTCATTGCAAATTTCTGCATTCTCTGTCCTCTTTAGCTTTTTCCTGCAAATGCTGTGATATTTGACCCCCAAAACGTGAGAAACTTTCATATTTATGGGAAGATAAAACGCGAATATGAGTTTCAAGTTTGATTCATCTAATATGTCATTTTTATGGTTTTCCTCGCTTAAGCAAAGCGCTTTTGGTGCTTAACCACAACTCTATGATGCAGGTACATGGGAACTGTAACACAAATTGTGCTTTTGTCACACACTCACTGAAATGAGTAAATCAGAGTACTTTTTCCGTTTCCTGAGCCTTTTCGGTGTTGATTTGAGACAAATCAACATTCAGCATGTTGTCTAGTCTTTTTGTGTTTCTCGCCCTGCAAAGCGTTTTGGTTCATTACAGCGACTCTTTGATGCAGATTCAAGAGATAACTAGGAACTATTATGCTTTTGTGGCACTAATACTGAAATGAGCAAAACAGAGCACAAATACAGGTAATTCCGTGTCCTGATCAGTATTGTTTTGGCATCCAGCATGTTATTGTAGTGCTTCCTATGGTCATTGCAAATTTCTGCATTCTCTGCCCTCTTTAGCTTTTTCCTGCAAATGCTGTTATATTTGACCCCCAAAACGTGAGAAACTTTCATATTTATCGGAAGATAAAACGCTAATATGAGTTTCAAGTTTGATTCATCTAATATGTCATTTTTATGTTTTCCTCGCTTAAGCAAAGCGCTTTTGGTGCTTAACCACGACTCTATGATGCAGGTACATGAGCACTGTAACACAATTGTGCTTTTGTCACACACTCACTGAAATGAGTAAATCAGAGTACTTTTCCCATTTCCTGAGCCTTTTCGGTGTTGATTTGTCTCATTCAGCATGTTGTCTAGTCTTTTTGTGTTTCTCGCCCTGCAAAGCGTTTTGGTTCATTACAGCGACTCTTTGATGCAGATTCAAGAGAGAACGAGGAATTATTATGCTTTTGTGGCGCTTATACTGAAATGAGCAAAACAGAGCACAAATACAGGTACTTCCGTGTCCTGATCAGTATTGTTTTGGCATCCAGCATGTTATTGTAGTGCTTCCTATGGTCATTGCAAATTTCTGCATTCTCTGTCCTCTTTAGCTTTCTCCTGCAAATGCTGTGATATTTGACCCCCAAAACGTGAGAAACTTTCATATGTATCGGAAGATAAAACGCGAATATGAGTTTCAAGTTTGATTCATCTAATATGTCATTTTTATGTTTTTCTCACTATAGCAAAGCGCTTTTGGTGCTAAACCACGACTCTATGATGCAGGTACATGGAAACTGTAACACAATTGTGCTTTTGTCACACACTTACTGCAATGAAAAAATCAGAGTACTTTTCCCATTTCCTGAGCCTTTTCGGTGTTGATTTGAGACAAATCAACATTCAGCATGTTGTCTAGTCTTTTTGTGTTTCTCGCCCTGCAAAGCGTTTTGGTTCATTACAGCGACTCTTTGATGCAGATTCAAGAGATAACTAGGAACTATTATGCTTTATTGGCACTAATACTGGAAATGAGCAAAACAGAGCACAAATACAGGTACTTCCGTGTCCTGATCAGTATTGTTTTGGCATCCAGCATGTTATTGTAGTGCTTCCTATGGTCATTGCAAATTTCTGCATTCTCTGCCCTCTTTAGCTTTTTCCTGCAAATGCTGTTATATTTGACCCCCAAAACGTGAGAAACTTTCAAATTCAAGGGAAGACAATTGCAAATAAGAGTTTAAAGTTTGATTCATATAATATGTCATTTTTATGGTTTTCTTTCTTAAGCAAAGCGCTTTTGGTGCTTAACCACAACTCTATGATGCAGGTACATGGGAACTGTAACACAATTGTGCTTTTGTCACACACTTACTGCAATGAAAAAATCAGAGTACTTTTCCCAATTCCTGAGCCTTTTCGGTGTTGATTTGTCTCATTAAGCATGTTGTCTAGTCTTTTTGTGTTTCTCGCCCTGCAAAGCGTTTTGGTTCATTACAGCGACTCTTTGATGCAGATTCAAGAGAGAACGAGGAATTATTATGCTTTTGTGGCGCTTATACTGAAATGAGCAAAACAGAGCACAAATACAGGTACTTCCGTGTCCTGATCAGTATTGTTTTGGCATCCAGCATGTTATTGTAGATTTTTCCTATGGTCATTGCAAATTTCTGCATTCTCTGCCCTTTTTAGCTTTTTCCTGCAAATGCTGTGATATTTGACCCCCAAAACGTGAGAAACTTTCATATTTATGGAAACATAAAACGCGAATATGACTTTCAAGTTTGATTCATCTAATATGTCATTTTTATGTTTTCCTCGCTTAAGCATAGCGTTTTTGGTGCTTAACCACAACTCTATGATGCAGGTTCATGGAAACTGTAACACAATTGTGCTTTTGTCACACACTCACTGAAATGAGTAAATCAGAGTACTTTTTCCGTTTCCTGAGCCTTTTCGGTGTTGATTTGAGACAAATCAACATTCAGCATGTTGTCTAGTCTTTTTGTGTTTCTCGCCCTGCAAAGCGTTTTGGTTCATTACAGCGACTCTTTGATGCAGATTCAAGAGAGAACGAGGAATTATTATGCTTTTGTGGCACTAATACTGAAATGAGCAAAACAGAGCACAAATACAGGTAATTCCGTGTCCTGATCAGTATTGTTTTGGCATCCAGCATGTTATTGTAGTGCTTCCTATGGCCATTGCAAATTTCTTCATTCTCTGCCCTCTTTAGCTTTTTCCTGCAAATGCTGTGATATTTGACCCCCAAAATGTGAGAAACTCTCATATTTATGGGAAGATAAAAAGCAAATAAGAGTTTCAAGTTTGATTCATCTAATATGTCATTTTTATGTTTTTCTCGCTTAAGCAAAGCGCTTTTGGTGCTAAACCACGACTCTATGATACAGTTACATGGGCACTGTAACACAATTGTGCTTTTGTCACACACTCACTGAAATGAGTAAATCAGAGTACTTTTCCCATTTCCTGAGCCTTTTCGGTGTTGATTTGTCTCATTAAGCATGTTGTCTAGTCTTTTTGTGTTTCTCGCCCTGCAAAGCGTTTTGGTTCATTACAGCGACTCTTTGATGCAGATTCAAGAGAGAACGAGGAATTATTATGCTTTTGTGGTACTTATACTAAAATGAGCAAAACAGAGTACAAAAACATGTTATTCCGTGTCCTGAGCCTTTCCTGTGCTGTTTTGGCATCAAGCATGTTATTGTAGATTTTTCCTATGGTCATTGCAAATTTCTGCATTCTCTTCGCTCTTTAGCTTTTTCCTGCAAATGCTGTGATATTTGACCCCCAAAACGTGAGAAACTTTCATATTTATGGGAAGATAAAACGCGAATATGAGTTTCAAGTTTGATTCATCTAATATGTCATTTTTATGTTTTCCTCGCTTAAGCAAAGCGCTTTTGGTGCTTAACCACGACTCTATGATGCAGGTACATGGGAACTGTAACACAATTGTGCTTTTGTCACACACTCACTGAAATGAGTAAATCAGAGTACTTTTCCCGTTTCCTGAGCCTTTTCGGTGTTTTTTTGTCTCATTCAGCATGTTGTCTAGTCTTTTTGGTGTTTCTCGCCCCACATGGCGTTTTGATTTCATTACTGGGACTCACTGATGCAGATTCAAGAGATAACTAGGAACTATTATGCTTTTGTGACACTAACACTGAAATGAGCAAAAAAGAGTACAAATACATGTAATTCCGTGTCCTGAGCCTTTTCTGTGCTGTTTTGGCATCCAGCATGTTATTGTAGATTTTTCCTATGGTCACTGCAAATTTCTGCATTCTCTGCCCTCTTTAGCTTTTTCCTGCAAATGCTGTTATATTTGACCCCCAAAATGTGAGAAACTCTCATATTTATGGGAAGATAAAAAGAAAATAAGAGTTTCAAGTTTGATTCATCTAATATGTCATTTTTATGTTTTTCTCGCTTAAGCAAAGCGCTTTTGGTGCTAGACCACGACTCTATGATGCAGGTACATGGGCACTGTAACACAATTGTGCTTTTGTCACACACTCACTGAAATGAGTAAATCAGAGTACTTTTCCCATTTCCTGAGCCTTTTCGGTGTTGATTTGTCTCATTCAGCATGTTGTCTAGTCTTTTTGGTGTTTCTCGCCCCACATGGCGTTTTGATTCATTACAGCGACTCTCTGATGCAGATTCAAGAGATAACTAGGAACTATTATGCTTTTGTGGCACTTATACTGAAATGAGCAAAACAGAGCACAAATACAGGTAATTCCGTGTCCTGATCAGTAGTGTTTTGGCATCCAGCATGTTATTGTAGATTTTTCCTATGGTCATTGCAAATTTCTGCATTCTCTGTCCTCTTTAGCTTTTTCCTGCAAATGCTGTGATATTTGACCCCCAAAACCTGAGAAACTTTCATATTTATGGGAAGATAAAACGCGAATATGAGTTTCAAGTTTGATTCATCTAATATGTCATTTTTATGTTTTCCTCGCTTAAGCAAAGCGCTTTTGGTGCTTAACCACAACTCTATGATGCAGGTACATGGGAACTGTAACACAATTGTGCTTTTGTCACACACTCACTGAAATGAGTAAATCAGAGTACTTTTTCCGTTTCCTGAGCCTTTTCGGTGTTGATTTGAGACAAATCAACATTCAGCATGTTGTCTAGTCTTTTTGTGTTTCTCGCCCTGCAAAGCGTTTTGGTTCATTACAGCGACTCTTTGATGCAGATTCAAGAGATAACTAGGAACTATTATGCTTTTGTGGCACTAATACTGAAATGAGCAAAACAACACACAAATACAGGTAACTCCGTGTCCTGATCAGTAGTGCTTTGGCATCCAGCATTGTTATTGTAGTTTCCTATGGTCATTGCAAATTTCTGCATTCTCTGCCCTCTTTAGCTTTTTCCTGCAAATGCTGTGATATTTGACCCCCAAAACGTGAGAAACTCTCATATTTATGGGAAGATAAAAAGAAAATAAGAGTTTCAAGTTTGATTCATCTAATATGTCATTTTTATGTTTTCCTCGCTCAAGTAAAGCGCTTTTGGTGCTTAACCACGACTCTATGATGCAGGTACATGGGAACTGTAACACAATTGTGCTTTTGTCACACACTCACTGAAATGAGTAAATCAGAGTACCTTTCCCGTTTCCTGAGCCTTTTCGGTGTTTTTTTGTCTCATTCAGCATGTTGTCTAGTCTTTTTGGTGTTTCTCGCCCCACATGGCGTTTTGATTTCATTACTGGGACTCACTGATGCAGATTCAAGAGATAACTAGGAACTATTATGCTTTTGTGACACTAACACTGAAATGAGCAAAAAAGAGTACAAATACATGTAATTCCGTGTCCTGAGCCTTTTCTGTGCTGTTTTGGCATCCAGCATGTTATTGTAGATTTTTCCTATGGTCACTGCAAATTTCTGCATTCTCTGCCCTCTTTAGCTTTTTCCTGCAAATGCTGTTATGTTTGACCCCCAAAATGTGAGAAACTCTCATATTTATGGGAAGATAAAAAGAAAATAAGAGTTTCAAGTTTGATTCATCTAATATGTCATTTTTATGTTTTTCTCGCTTAAGCAAAGCGCTTTTGGTGCTAGACCACGACTCTATGATGCAGGTACATGGGCACTGTAACACAATTGTGCTTTTGTCACACACTCACTGAAATGAGTAAATCAGAGTACTTTTTCCGTTTCCTGAGCCTTTTCGGTGTTGATTTGAGACAAATCAACATTCAGCATGTTGTCTAGTCTTTTTGTGTTTCTCGCCCTGCAAAGCGTTTTGGTTCATTACAGCGACTCTTTGATGCAGATTCAAGAGAGAACGAGGAATTATTATGCTTTTGTGGCACTAATACTGAAATGAGCAAAACAGAGCACAAATACAGGTAATTCCGTGTCCTGATCAGTATTGTTTTGGCATCCAGCATGTTATTGTAGTGCTTCCTATGGCCATTGCAAATTTCTTCATTCTCTGCCCTCTTTAGCTTTTTCCTGCAAATGCTGTGATATTTGACCCCCAAAATGTGAGAAACTCTCATATTTATGGGAAGATAAAAAGCAAATAAGAGTTTCAAGTTTGATTCATCTAATATGTCATTTTTATGTTTTTCTCGCTTAAGCAAAGCGCTTTTGGTGCTAAACCACGACTCTATGATACAGTTACATGGGCACTGTAACACAATTGTGCTTTTGTCACACACTCACTGAAATGAGTAAATCAGAGTACTTTTCCCATTTCCTGAGCCTTTTCGGTGTTGATTTGTCTCATTAAGCATGTTGTCTAGTCTTTTTGTGTTTCTCGCCCTGCAAAGCGTTTTGGTTCATTACAGCGACTCTTTGATGCAGATTCAAGAGAGAACGAGGAATTATTATGCTTTTGTGGTACTTATACTAAAATGAGCAAAACAGAGTACAAAAACATGTTATTCCGTGTCCTGAGCCTTTCCTGTGCTGTTTTGGCATCAAGCATGTTATTGTAGATTTTTCCTATGGTCATTGCAAATTTCTGCATTCTCTTCGCTCTTTAGCTTTTTCCTGCAAATGCTGTGATATTTGACCCCCAAAACGTGAGAAACTTTCATATTTATGGGAAGATAAAACGCGAATATGAGTTTCAAGTTTGATTCATCTAATATGTCATTTTTATGTTTTCCTCGCTTAAGCAAAGCGCTTTTGGTGCTTAACCACGACTCTATGATGCAGGTACATGGGAACTGTAACACAATTGTGCTTTTGTCACACACTCACTGAAATGAGTAAATCAGAGTACTTTTCCCGTTTCCTGAGCCTTTTCGGTGTTTTTTTGTCTCATTCAGCATGTTGTCTAGTCTTTTTGGTGTTTCTCGCCCCACATGGCGTTTTGATTTCATTACTGGGACTCACTGATGCAGATTCAAGAGATAACTAGGAACTATTATGCTTTTGTGACACTAACACTGAAATGAGCAAAAAAGAGTACAAATACATGTAATTCCGTGTCCTGAGCCTTTTCTGTGCTGTTTTGGCATCCAGCATGTTATTGTAGATTTTTCCTATGGTCACTGCAAATTTCTGCATTCTCTGCCCTCTTTAGCTTTTTCCTGCAAATGCTGTTATATTTGACCCCCAAAATGTGAGAAACTCTCATATTTATGGGAAGATAAAAAGAAAATAAGAGTTTCAAGTTTGATTCATCTAATATGTCATTTTTATGTTTTTCTCGCTTAAGCAAAGCGCTTTTGGTGCTAGACCACGACTCTATGATGCAGGTACATGGGCACTGTAACACAATTGTGCTTTTGTCACACACTCACTGAAATGAGTAAATCAGAGTACTTTTCCCATTTCCTGAGCCTTTTCGGTGTTGATTTGTCTCATTCAGCATGTTGTCTAGTCTTTTTGGTGTTTCTCGCCCCACATGGCGTTTTGATTCATTACAGCGACTCTCTGATGCAGATTCAAGAGATAACTAGGAACTATTATGCTTTTGTGGCACTTATACTGAAATGAGCAAAACAGAGCACAAATACAGGTAATTCCGTGTCCTGATCAGTAGTGTTTTGGCATCCAGCATGTTATTGTAGATTTTTCCTATGGTCATTGCAAATTTCTGCATTCTCTGTCCTCTTTAGCTTTTTCCTGCAAATGCTGTGATATTTGACCCCCAAAACCTGAGAAACTTTCATATTTATGGGAAGATAAAACGCGAATATGAGTTTCAAGTTTGATTCATCTAATATGTCATTTTTATGTTTTCCTCGCTTAAGCAAAGCGCTTTTGGTGCTTAACCACAACTCTATGATGCAGGTACATGGGAACTGTAACACAATTGTGCTTTTGTCACACACTCACTGAAATGAGTAAATCAGAGTACTTTTTCCGTTTCCTGAGCCTTTTCGGTGTTGATTTGAGACAAATCAACATTCAGCATGTTGTCTAGTCTTTTTGTGTTTCTCGCCCTGCAAAGCGTTTTGGTTCATTACAGCGACTCTTTGATGCAGATTCAAGAGATAACTAGGAACTATTATGCTTTTGTGGCACTAATACTGAAATGAGCAAAACAACACACAAATACAGGTAACTCCGTGTCCTGATCAGTAGTGCTTTGGCATCCAGCATTGTTATTGTAGTTTCCTATGGTCATTGCAAATTTCTGCATTCTCTGCCCTCTTTAGCTTTTTCCTGCAAATGCTGTGATATTTGACCCCCAAAACGTGAGAAACTCTCATATTTATGGGAAGATAAAAAGAAAATAAGAGTTTCAAGTTTGATTCATCTAATATGTCATTTTTATGTTTTCCTCGCTCAAGTAAAGCGCTTTTGGTGCTTAACCACGACTCTATGATGCAGGTACATGGGAACTGTAACACAATTGTGCTTTTGTCACACACTCACTGAAATGAGTAAATCAGAGTACCTTTCCCGTTTCCTGAGCCTTTTCGGTGTTTTTTTGTCTCATTCAGCATGTTGTCTAGTCTTTTTGGTGTTTCTCGCCCCACATGGCGTTTTGATTTCATTACTGGGACTCACTGATGCAGATTCAAGAGATAACTAGGAACTATTATGCTTTTGTGACACTAACACTGAAATGAGCAAAAAAGAGTACAAATACATGTAATTCCGTGTCCTGAGCCTTTTCTGTGCTGTTTTGGCATCCAGCATGTTATTGTAGATTTTTCCTATGGTCACTGCAAATTTCTGCATTCTCTGCCCTCTTTAGCTTTTTCCTGCAAATGCTGTTATGTTTGACCCCCAAAATGTGAGAAACTCTCATATTTATGGGAAGATAAAAAGAAAATAAGAGTTTCAAGTTTGATTCATCTAATATGTCATTTTTATGTTTTTCTCGCTTAAGCAAAGCGCTTTTGGTGCTAGACCACGACTCTATGATGCAGGTACATGGGCACTGTAACACAATTGTGCTTTTGTCACACACTCACTGAAATGAGTAAATCAGAGTACTTTTCCCATTTCCTGAGCCTTTTCGGTGTTGATTTGTCTCATTCAGCATGTTGTCTAGTCTTTTTGGTGTTTCTCGCCCCACATGGCGTTTTGATTCATTACAGCGACTCTCTGATGCAGATTCAAGAGATAACTAGGAACTATTATGCTTTTGTGGCACTTATACTGAAATAAGCAAAACAGAGTACAAAAACATGTAATTCTGTGTCCTGAGCCTTTTCTGTGCTGTTTTGGCATCCAGCATGTTATTGTAGATTTTTCCTATGGTCATTGCAAATTTCTGCATTCTCTGCCCTCTTTAGCTTTTTCCTGCAAATGCTGTGATATTTGACCCCCAAAACGTGAGAAACTCTCATATTTATGGGAAGATAAAACGCGAATATGACTTTCAAGTTTGATTCATCTCATATGTCATTTTTATGTTTTCCTCGCTTAAGCAAAGCGCTTTTGGTGCTTAACCACGACTCTATGATGCAGGTACATGGGAACTGTAACACAATTGTGCTTTTGTCACACACTCACTGAAATGAGTAAATCAGAGTACTTTTTCCGTTTCCTGAGCCTTTTCAGTGTTGATTTGAGACAAATCAACATTCAGCATGTTGTCTAGTCTTTTTGGTGTTTCTCGCCCTGCAAAGCGTTTTGGTTCATTACAGCGACTCTTTGATGCAGATTCAAGAGATAACTAGGAACTATTATGCTTTTGTGACACTAACACTGAAATGAGCAAAAAAGAGTACAAATACATGTAATTCCGTGTCCTGAGCCTTTTCTGTGCTGTTTTGGCATCCAGCATGTTATTGTAGATTTTTCCTATGGTCATTGCAAATTTCTGCATTCTCTGCCCTCTTTAGCTTTTTCCTGCAAATGCTGTTATATTTGACCCCCAAAATGTGAGAAACTCTCATATTTATGGGAAGATAAAAAGAAAATAAGAGTTTCAAGTTTGATTCATCTAATATGTCATTTTTATGTTTTTCTCGCTTAAGCAAAGCGCTTTTGGTGCTAGACCACGACTCTATGATGCAGGTACATGGGCACTGTAACACAATTGTGCTTTTGTCACACACTCACTGAAATGAGTAAATCAGAGTACTTTTCCCATTTCCTGAGCCTTTTCGGTGTTGATTTGTCTCATTCAGCATGTTGTCTAGTCTTTTTGGTGTTTCTCGCCCCACATGGCGTTTTGATTCATTACAGCGACTCTCTGATGCAGATTCAAGAGATAACTAGGAACTATTATGCTTTTGTGGCACTTATACTGAAATGAGCAAAACAGAGTACAAAAACATGTAATTCTGTGTCCTGAGCCTTTTCTGTGCTGTTTTGGCATCCAGCATGTTATTGTAGATTTTTCCTATGGTCATTGCAAATTTCTGCATTCTCTGCCCTCTTTAGCTTTTTCCTGCAAATGCTGTGATATTTGACCCCCAAAACGTGAGAAACTCTCATATTTATGGGAAGATAAAACGCTAATATGACTTTCAAGTTTGATTCATCTAATATGTCATTTTTATGTTTTCCTCGCTTAAGCAAAGCGCTTTTGGTGCTTAACCACGACTCTATGATGCAGGTACATGGGAACTGTAACACAATTGTGCTTTTGTCACACACTCACTGAAATGAGTAAATCAGAGTACTTTTTCCGTTTCCTGAGCCTTTTCAGTGTTGATTTGAGACAAATCAACATTCAGCATGTTGTCTAGTCTTTTTGGTGTTTCTCGCCCTGCAAAGCGTTTTGGTTCATTACAGCGACTCTTTGATGCAGATTCAAGAGATAACTAGGAACTATTATGCTTTTGTGACACTAACACTGAAATGAGCAAAAAAGAGTACAAATACATGTAATTCCGTGTCCTGAGCCTTTTCTGTGCTGTTTTGGCATCCAGCATGTTATTGTAGATTTTTCCTATGGTCACTGCAAATTTCTGCATTCTCTGCCCTCTTTAGCTTTTTCCTGCAAATGCTGTTATATTTGACCCCCAAAATGTGAGAAACTCTCATATTTATGGGAAGATAAAAAGAAAATAAGAGTTTCAAGTTTGATTCATCTAATATGTCATTTTTATGTTTTTCTCGCTTAAGCAAAGCGCTTTTGGTGCTAGACCACGACTCTATGATGCAGGTACATGGGCACTGTAACACAATTGTGCTTTTGTCACACACTCACTGAAATGAGTAAATCAGAGTACTTTTCCCATTTCCTGAGCCTTTTCGGTGTTGATTTGTCTCATTAAGCATGTTGTCTAGTCTTTTTGTGTTTCTCGCCCTGCAAAGAGTTTTGGTTCATTACAGCGACTCTTTGATGCAGATTCAAGAGAGAACGAGGAATTATTATGCTTTTGTGGTACTTATACTAAAATGAGCAAAACAGAGTACAAAAACATGTTATTCCGTGTCCTGAGCCTTTCCTGTGCTGTTTTGGCATCAAGCATGTTATTGTAGATTTTTCCTATGGTCATTGCAAATTTCTGCATTCTCTTCGCTCTTTAGCTTTTTCCTGCAAATGCTGTGATATTTGACCCCCAAAACGTGAGAAACTTTCATATTTATGGGAAGATAAAACGCGAATATGAGTTTCAAGTTTGATTCATCTAATATGTCATTTTTATGTTTTCCTCGCTTAAGCAAAGCGCTTTTGGTGCTTAACCACGACTCTATGATGCAGGTACATGGGAACTGTAACACAATTGTGCTTTTGTCACACACTCACTGAAATGAGTAAATCAGAGTACTTTTCCCGATTCCTGAGCCTTTTCGGTGTTTTTTTGTCTCATTCAGCATGTTGTCTAGTCTTTTTGGTGTTTCTCGCCCCACATGGCGTTTTGATTTCATTACTGGGACTCACTGATGCAGATTCAAGAGATAACTAGGAACTATTATGCTTTTGTGGCACTAACACTGAAATGAGCAAAAAAGAGTACAAATACATGTAATTCCGTGTCCTGAGCCTTTTCTGTGCTGTTTTGGCATCCAGCATGTTATTGTAGATTTTTCCTATGGTCACTGCAAATTTCTGCATTCTCTGCCCTCTTTAGCTTTTTCCTGCAAATGCTGTTATATTTGACCCCCAAAATGTGAGAAACTCTCATATTTATGGGAAGATAAAAAGAAAATAAGAGTTTCAAGTTTGATTCATCTAATATGTCATTTTTATGTTTTTCTCGCTTAAGCAAAGCGCTTTTGGTGCTTAACCACGACTCTATGATGCAGGTACATGGGCACTGTAACACAATTGTGCTTTTGTCACACACTCACTGAAATGAGTAAATCAGAGTACTTTTCCCATTTCCTGAGCCTTTTCGGTGTTGATTTGTCTCATTCAGCATGTTGTCTAGTCTTTTTGGTGTTTCTCGCCCCACATGGCGTTTTGATTCATTACAGCGACTCTCTGATGCAGATTCAAGAGATAACTAGGAACTATTATGCTTTTGTGGCACTTATACTGAAATGAGCAAAACAGAGTACAAAAACATGTAATTCTGTGTCCTGAGCCTTTTCTGTGCTGTTTTGGCATCCAGCATGTTATTGTAGATTTTTCCTATGGTCACTGCAAATTTCTGCATTCTCTGCCCTCTTTAGCTTTTTCCTGCAAATGCTGTGATATTTGACCCCCAAAACGTGAGAAACTCTCATATTTATGGGAAGATAAAACGCGAATATGACTTTCATGTTTGATTCATCTCATATGTCATTTTTATGTTTTCCTCGCTTAAGCAAAGCGCTTTTGGTGCTTAACCACGACTCTATGATGCAGGTACATGGGAACTGTAACACAATTGTGCTTTTGTCACACACTCACTGAAATGAGTAAATCAGAGTACTTTTTCCGTTTCCTGAGCCTTTTCAGTGTTGATTTGAGACAAATCAACATTCAGCATGTTGTCTAGTCTTTTTGGTGTTTCTCGCCCTGCAAAGCGTTTTGGTTCATAACAGCGACTCTTTGATGCAGATTCAAGAGATAACTAGGAACTATTATGCTTTTGTGGCACTAATACTGAAATGAGCAAAACAGAGCACAAATACAGGTAATTCCGTGTCCTGATCAGTAGTGTTTTGGCATCCAGCATGTTATTGTAGTGCTTCCTATGGTCATTGCAAATTTCTGCATTCTCTGCCCTCTTTAGCTTTTTCCTGCAAATGCTGTGATATTTGACCCCCAAAACGTGAGAAACTCTCATATTTATGGGAAGATAAAACGCGAATATGACTTTCAAGTTTGATTCATCTAATATGTCATTTTTATGTTTTTCTCGCTTAAGCAAAGCGCTTTTGGTGCTTAACCACGACTCTATGATGCAGGTACATGGGAACTGTAACACAATTGTGCTTTTGTCACACACTCACTGAAATGAGTAAATCAGAGTACTTTTTCCGTTTCCTGAGCCTTTTCAGTGTTGATTTGAGACAAATCAACATTCAGCATGTTGTCTAGTCTTTTTGGTGTTTCTCGCCCTGCAAAGCGTTTTGGTTCATTACAGCGACTCTTTGATGCAGATTCAAGAGATAACTAGGAACTATTATGCTTTTGTGACACTAACACTGAAATGAGCAAAAAAGAGTACAAATACATGTAATTCCGTGTCCTGAGCCTTTTCTGTGCTGTTTTGGCATCCAGCATGTTATTGTAGATTTTTCCTATGGTCACTGCAAATTTCTGCATTCTCTGCCCTCTTTAGCTTTTTCCTGCAAATGCTGTTATATTTGACCCCCAAAATGTGAGAAACTCTCATATTTATGGGAAGATAAAAAGAAAATAAGAGTTTCAAGTTTGATTCATCTAATATGTCATTTTTATGTTTTTCTCGCTTAAGCAAAGCGCTTTTGGTGCTAGACCACGACTCTATGATGCAGGTACATGGGCACTGTAACACAATTGTGCTTTTGTCACACACTCACTGAAATGAGTAAATCAGAGTACTTTTCCCATTTCCTGAGCCTTTTCGGTGTTGATTTGTCTCATTAAGCATGTTGTCTAGTCTTTTTGTGTTTCTCGCCCTGCAAAGCGTTTTGGTTCATTACAGCGACTCTTTGATGCAGATTCAAGAGAGAACGAGGAATTATTATGCTTTTGTGGTACTTATACTAAAATGAGCAAAACAGAGTACAAAAACATGTTATTCCGTGTCCTGAGCCTTTCCTGTGCTGTTTTGGCATCAAGCATGTTATTGTAGATTTTTCCTATGGTCATTGCAAATTTCTGCATTCTCTTCGCTCTTTAGCTTTTTCCTGCAAATGCTGTGATATTTGACCCCCAAAACGTGAGAAACTTTCATATTTATGGGAAGATAAAACGCGAATATGAGTTTCAAGTTTGATTCATCTAATATGTCATTTTTATGTTTTCCTCGCTTAAGCAAAGCGCTTTTGGTGCTTAACCACGACTCTATGATGCAGGTACATGGGAACTGTAACACAATTGTGCTTTTGTCACACACTCACTGAAATGAGTAAATCAGAGTACTTTTCCCGATTCCTGAGCCTTTTCGGTGTTTTTTTGTCTCATTCAGCATGTTGTCTAGTCTTTTTGGTGTTTCTCGCCCCACATGGCGTTGTGATTTCATTACTGGGACTCACTGATGCAGATTCAAGAGATAACTAGGAACTATTATGCTTTTGTGGCACTTATACTGAAATGAGCAAAACAGAGTACAAAAACATGTAATTCTGTGTCCTGAGCCTTTTCTGTGCTGTTTTGGCATCCAGCATGTTATTGTAGATTTTTCCTATGGTCATTGCAAATTTCTGCATTCTCTGCCCTCTTTAGCTTTTTCCTGCAAATGCTGTGATATTTGACCCCCAAAATGTGAGAAACTCTCATATTTATGGGAAGATAAAAAGAAAATAAGAGTTTCAAGTTTGATTCATCTAATATGTCATTTTTATGTTTTTCTCGCTTAAGCAAAGCGCTTTTGGTGCTAAACCACGACTCTATGATACAGTTACATGGGCACTGTAACACAATTGTGCTTTTGTCACACACTCACTGAAATGAGTAAATCAGAGTACTTTTCCCATTTCCTGAGCCTTTTCGGTGTTGATTTGTCTCATTAAGCATGTTGTCTAGTCTTTTTGTGTTTCTCGCCCTGCAAAGAGTTTTGGTTCATTACAGCGACTCTTTGATGCAGATTCAAGAGAGAACGAGGAATTATTATGCTTTTGTGGTACTTATACTAAAATGAGCAAAACAGAGTACAAAAACATGTTATTCCGTGTCCTGAGCCTTTCCTGTGCTGTTTTGGCATCAAGCATGTTATTGTAGATTTTTCCTATGGTCATTGCAAATTTCTGCATTCTCTTCGCTCTTTAGCTTTTTCCTGCAAATGCTGTGATATTTGACCCCCAAAACGTGAGAAACTTTCATATTTATGGGAAGATAAAACGCGAATATGAGTTTCAAGTTTGATTCATCTAATATGTCATTTTTATGTTTTCCTCGCTTAAGCAAAGCGCTTTTGGTGCTTAACCACGACTCTATGATGCAGGTACATGGGAACTGTAACACAATTGTGCTTTTGTCACACACTCACTGAAATGAGTAAATCAGAGTACTTTTCCCGATTCCTGAGCCTTTTCGGTGTTTTTTTGTCTCATTCAGCATGTTGTCTAGTCTTTTTGGTGTTTCTCGCCCCACATGGCGTTTTGATTTCATTACTGGGACTCACTGATGCAGATTCAAGAGATAACTAGGAACTATTATGCTTTTGTGACACTAACACTGAAATGAGCAAAAAAGAGTACAAATACATGTAATTCCGTGTCCTGAGCCTTTTCTGTGCTGTTTTGGCATCCAGCATGTTATTGTAGATTTTTCCTATGGTCACTGCAAATTTCTGCATTCTCTGCCCTCTTTAGCTTTTTCCTGCAAATGCTGTTATATTTGACCCCCAAAATGTGAGAAACTCTCATATTTATGGGAAGATAAAAAGAAAATAAGAGTTTCAAGTTTGATTCATCTAATATGTCATTTTTATGTTTTTCTCGCTTAAGCAAAGCGCTTTTGGTGCTAGACCACGACTCTATGACGCAGGTACATGGGCACTGTAACACAATTGTGCTTTTGTCACACACTCACTGAAATGAGTAAATCAGAGTACTTTTCCCATTTCCTGAGCCTTTTCGGTGTTGATTTGTCTCATTCAGCATGTTGTCTAGTCTTTTTGGTGTTTCTCGCCCCACATGGCGTTTTGATTCATTACAGCGACTCTCTGATGCAGATTCAAGAGATAACTAGGAACTATTATGCTTTTGTGGCACTTATACTGAAATAAGCAAAACAGAGTACAAAAACATGTAATTCTGTGTCCTGAGCCTTTTCTGTGCTGTTTTGGCATCCAGCATGTTATTGTAGATTTTTCCTATGGTCATTGCAAATTTCTGCATTCTCTGCCCTCTTTAGCTTTTTCCTGCAAATGCTGTGATATTTGACCCCCAAAACGTGAGAAACTCTCATATTTATGGGAAGATAAAACGCGAATATGACTTTCAAGTTTGATTCATCTCATATGTCATTTTTATGTTTTTCTCGCTTAAGCAAAGCGCTTTTGGTGCTTAACCACGACTCTATGATGCAGGTACATGGGAACTGTAACACAATTGTGCTTTTGTCACACACTCACTGAAATGAGTAAATCAGAGTACTTTTTCCGTTTCCTGAGCCTTTTCAGTGTTGATTTGAGACAAATCAACATTCAGCATGTTGTCTAGTCTTTTTGGTGTTTCTCGCCCTGCAAAGCGTTTTGGTTCATTACAGCGACTCTTTGATGCAGATTCAAGAGATAACTAGGAACTATTATGCTTTTGTGACACTAACACTGAAATGAGCAAAAAAGAGTACAAATACATGTAATTCCGTGTCCTGAGCCTTTTCTGTGCTGTTTTGGCATCCAGCATGTTATTGTAGATTTTTCCTATGGTCATTGCAAATTTCTGCATTCTCTGCCCTCTTTAGCTTTTTCCTGCAAATGCTGTTATATTTGACCCCCAAAATGTGAGAAACTCTCATATTTATGGGAAGATAAAAAGAAAATAAGAGTTTCAAGTTTGATTCATCTAATATGTCATTTTTATGTTTTTCTCGCTTAAGCAAAGCGCTTTTGGTGCTAGACCACGACTCTATGACGCAGGTACATGGGCACTGTAACACAATTGTGCTTTTGTCACACACTCACTGAAATGAGTAAATCAGAGTACTTTTCCCATTTCCTGAGCCTTTTCGGTGTTGATTTGTCTCATTCAGCATGTTGTCTAGTCTTTTTGGTGTTTCTCGCCCCACATGGCGTTTTGATTCATTACAGCGACTCTCTGATGCAGATTCAAGAGATAACTAGGAACTATTATGCTTTTGTGGCACTTATACTGAAATAAGCAAAACAGAGTACAAAAACATGTAATTCTGTGTCCTGAGCCTTTTCTGTGCTGTTTTGGCATCCAGCATGTTATTGTAGATTTTTCCTATGGTCATTGCAAATTTCTGCATTCTCTGCCCTCTTTAGCTTTTTCCTGCAAATGCTGTGATATTTGACCCCCAAAACGTGAGAAACTCTCATATTTATGGGAAGATAAAACGCGAATATGACTTTCATGTTTGATTCATCTCATATGTCATTTTTATGTTTTCCTCGCTTAAGCAAAGCGCTTTTGGTGCTTAACCACGACTCTATGATGCAGGTACATGGGAACTGTAACACAATTGTGCTTTTGTCACACACTCACTGAAATGAGTAAATCAGAGTACTTTTTCCGTTTCCTGAGCCTTTTCAGTGTTGATTTGAGACAAATCAACATTCAGCATGTTGTCTAGTCTTTTTGGTGTTTCTCGCCCTGCAAAGCGTTTTGGTTCATAACAGCGACTCTTTGATGCAGATTCAAGAGATAACTAGGAACTATTATGCTTTTGTGGCACTAATACTGAAATGAGCAAAACAGAGCACAAATACAGGTAATTCCGTGTCCTGATCAGTAGTGTTTTGGCATCCAGCATGTTATTGTAGTGCTTCCTATGGTCATTGCAAATTTCTGCATTCTCTGCCCTCTTTAGCTTTTTACTGCAAATGCTGTGATATTTGACCCCCAAAACGTGAGAAACTCTCATATTTATGGGAAGATAAAACGCGAATATGACTTTCAAGTTTGATTCATCTAATATGTCATTTTTATGTTTTTCTCGCTTAAGCAAAGCGCTTTTGGTGCTTAACCACGACTCTATGATGCAGGTACATGGGAACTGTAACACAATTGTGCTTTTGTCACACACTCACTGAAATGAGTAAATCAGAGTACTTTTTCCGTTTCCTGAGCCTTTTCAGTGTTGATTTGAGACAAATCAACATTCAGCATGTTGTCTAGTCTTTTTGGTGTTTCTCGCCCTGCAAAGCGTTTTGGTTCATTACAGCGACTCTTTGATGCAGATTCAAGAGATAACTAGGAACTATTATGCTTTTGTGACACTAACACTGAAATGAGCAAAAAAGAGTACAAATACATGTAATTCCGTGTCCTGAGCCTTTTCTGTGCTGTTTTGGCATCCAGCATGTTATTGTAGATTTTTCCTATGGTCACTGCAAATTTCTGCATTCTCTGCCCTCTTTAGCTTTTTCCTGCAAATGCTGTTATATTTGACCCCCAAAATGTGAGAAACTCTCATATTTATGGGAAGATAAAAAGAAAATAAGAGTTTCAAGTTTGATTCATCTAATATGTCATTTTTATGTTTTTCTCGCTTAAGCAAAGCGCTTTTGGTGCTAGACCACGACTCTATGATGCAGGTACATGGGCACTGTAACACAATTGTGCTTTTGTCACACACTCACTGAAATGAGTAAATCAGAGTACTTTTCCCATTTCCTGAGCCTTTTCGGTGTTGATTTGTCTCATTAAGCATGTTGTCTAGTCTTTTTGTGTTTCTCGCCCTGCAAAGCGTTTTGGTTCATTACAGCGACTCTTTGATGCAGATTCAAGAGAGAACGAGGAATTATTATGCTTTTGTGGTACTTATACTAAAATGAGCAAAACAGAGTACAAAAACATGTTATTCCGTGTCCTGAGCCTTTCCTGTGCTGTTTTGGCATCAAGCATGTTATTGTAGATTTTTCCTATGGTCATTGCAAATTTCTGCATTCTCTTCGCTCTTTAGCTTTTTCCTGCAAATGCTGTGATATTTGACCCCCAAAACGTGAGAAACTTTCATATTTATGGGAAGATAAAACGCGAATATGAGTTTCAAGTTTGATTCATCTAATATGTCATTTTTATGTTTTCCTCGCTTAAGCAAAGCGCTTTTGGTGCTTAACCACGACTCTATGATGCAGGTACATGGGAACTGTAACACAATTGTGCTTTTGTCACACACTCACTGAAATGAGTAAATCAGAGTACTTTTCCCGATTCCTGAGCCTTTTCGGTGTTTTTTTGTCTCATTCAGCATGTTGTCTAGTCTTTTTGGTGTTTCTCGCCCCACATGGCGTTGTGATTTCATTACTGGGACTCACTGATGCAGATTCAAGAGATAACTAGGAACTATTATGCTTTTGTGGCACTTATACTGAAATGAGCAAAACAGAGTACAAAAACATGTAATTCTGTGTCCTGAGCCTTTTCTGTGCTGTTTTGGCATCCAGCATGTTATTGTAGATTTTTCCTATGGTCATTGCAAATTTCTGCATTCTCTGCCCTCTTTAGCTTTTTCCTGCAAATGCTGTGATATTTGACCCCCAAAATGTGAGAAACTCTCATATTTATGGGAAGATAAAAAGAAAATAAGAGTTTCAAGTTTGATTCATCTAATATGTCATTTTTATGTTTTTCTCGCTTAAGCAAAGCGCTTTTGGTGCTAAACCACGACTCTATGATACAGTTACATGGGCACTGTAACACAATTGTGCTTTTGTCACACACTCACTGAAATGAGTAAATCAGAGTACTTTTCCCATTTCCTGAGCCTTTTCGGTGTTGATTTGTCTCATTAAGCATGTTGTCTAGTCTTTTTGTGTTTCTCGCCCTGCAAAGAGTTTTGGTTCATTACAGCGACTCTTTGATGCAGATTCAAGAGAGAACGAGGAATTATTATGCTTTTGTGGTACTTATACTAAAATGAGCAAAACAGAGTACAAAAACATGTTATTCCGTGTCCTGAGCCTTTCCTGTGCTGTTTTGGCATCAAGCATGTTATTGTAGATTTTTCCTATGGTCATTGCAAATTTCTGCATTCTCTTCGCTCTTTAGCTTTTTCCTGCAAATGCTGTGATATTTGACCCCCAAAACGTGAGAAACTTTCATATTTATGGGAAGATAAAACGCGAATATGAGTTTCAAGTTTGATTCATCTAATATGTCATTTTTATGTTTTCCTCGCTTAAGCAAAGCGCTTTTGGTGCTTAACCACGACTCTATGATGCAGGTACATGGGAACTGTAACACAATTGTGCTTTTGTCACACACTCACTGAAATGAGTAAATCAGAGTACTTTTCCCGATTCCTGAGCCTTTTCGGTGTTTTTTTGTCTCATTCAGCATGTTGTCTAGTCTTTTTGGTGTTTCTCGCCCCACATGGCGTTTTGATTTCATTACTGGGACTCACTGATGCAGATTCAAGAGATAACTAGGAACTATTATGCTTTTGTGACACTAACACTGAAATGAGCAAAAAAGAGTACAAATACATGTAATTCCGTGTCCTGAGCCTTTTCTGTGCTGTTTTGGCATCCAGCATGTTATTGTAGATTTTTCCTATGGTCACTGCAAATTTCTGCATTCTCTGCCCTCTTTAGCTTTTTCCTGCAAATGCTGTTATATTTGACCCCCAAAATGTGAGAAACTCTCATATTTATGGGAAGATAAAAAGAAAATAAGAGTTTCAAGTTTGATTCATCTAATATGTCATTTTTATGTTTTTCTCGCTTAAGCAAAGCGCTTTTGGTGCTAGACCACGACTCTATGACGCAGGTACATGGGCACTGTAACACAATTGTGCTTTTGTCACACACTCACTGAAATGAGTAAATCAGAGTACTTTTCCCATTTCCTGAGCCTTTTCGGTGTTGATTTGTCTCATTCAGCATGTTGTCTAGTCTTTTTGGTGTTTCTCGCCCCACATGGCGTTTTGATTCATTACAGCGACTCTCTGATGCAGATTCAAGAGATAACTAGGAACTATTATGCTTTTGTGGCACTTATACTGAAATAAGCAAAACAGAGTACAAAAACATGTAATTCTGTGTCCTGAGCCTTTTCTGTGCTGTTTTGGCATCCAGCATGTTATTGTAGATTTTTCCTATGGTCATTGCAAATTTCTGCATTCTCTGCCCTCTTTAGCTTTTTCCTGCAAATGCTGTGATATTTGACCCCCAAAACGTGAGAAACTCTCATATTTATGGGAAGATAAAACGCGAATATGACTTTCAAGTTTGATTCATCTCATATGTCATTTTTATGTTTTTCTCGCTTAAGCAAAGCGCTTTTGGTGCTTAACCACGACTCTATGATGCAGGTACATGGGAACTGTAACACAATTGTGCTTTTGTCACACACTCACTGAAATGAGTAAATCAGAGTACTTTTTCCGTTTCCTGAGCCTTTTCAGTGTTGATTTGAGACAAATCAACATTCAGCATGTTGTCTAGTCTTTTTGGTGTTTCTCGCCCTGCAAAGCGTTTTGGTTCATAACAGCGACTCTTTGATGCAGATTCAAGAGATAACTAGGAACTATTATGCTTTTGTGGCACTAATACTGAAATGAGCAAAACAGAGCACAAATACAGGTAACTCCGTGTCCTGATCAGTAGTGTTTTGGCATCCAGCATTGTTATTGTAGTGCTTCCTATGGTCATTGCAAATTTCTGCATTCTCTGCCCTCTTTAGCTTTTTCCTGCAAATGCTGTGATATTTGACCCCCAAAACGTGAGAAACTCTCATATTTATCGGAAGATAAAACGCGAATATTAGTTTCAAGTTTGATTCATCTAATATGTCATTTTTATGTTTTTCTCACTTAAGCAAAGCGCTTTTGGTGCTTAACCACGACTCTATGATGCAGGTACATGGAAACTGTAACACAATTGTGCTTTTGTCACACACTTACTGCAATAAAAAAATCAGAGTACTTTTCCCATTTCCTGAGCCTTTTCGGTGTTGATTTGAGACAAATCAACATTCAGCATGTTGTCTAGTCTTTTTGTGTTTCTCGCCCTGCAAAGCGTTTTGGTTCATTACAGCGACTCTTTGATGCAGATTCAAGAGATAACTAGGAACTATTATGCTTTTGTGGCACTAATACTGGAAATGAGCAAAACAGAGCACAAATACAGGTACTTCCGTGTCCTGATCAGTATTGTTTTGGCATCCAGCATGTTATTGTAGATTTTTCCTATGGTCATTGCAAATTTCTGCATTCTCTGCCCTCTTTAGCTTTTTCCTGCAAATGCTGTTATATTTGACCCCCAAAACGTGAGAAACTTTCAAATTCAAGGGAAGACAATTGCAAATAAGAGTTTAAAGTTTGATTCATATAATATGTCATTTTTATGGTTTTCTTTCTTAAGCAAAGCGCTTTTGGTGCTTAACCACAACTCTATGATGCAGGTACATGGGAACTATAACACAATTGTGCTTTTGTCACACACTTACTGCAATGAAAAAATCAGAGTACTTTTCCCAATTCCTGAGCCTTTTCGGTGTTGATTTGTCTCATTAAGCATGTTGTCTAGTCTTTTTGTGTTTCTCGCCCTGCAAAGCGTTTTGGTTCATTACAGCGACTCTTTGATGCAGATTCAAGAGAGAACGAGGAATTATTATGCTTTTGTGGCGCTTATACTGAAATGAGCAAAACAGAGCACAAATACAGGTACTTCCGTGTCCTGATCAGTATTGTTTTGGCATCCAGCATGTTATTGTAGATTTTTCCTATGGTCATTGCAAATTTCTGCATTCTCTGCCCTTTTTAGCTTTTTCCTGCAAATGCTGTGATATTTGACCCCCAAAACGTGAGAAACTTTCATATTTATGGAAACATAAAACGCGAATATGACTTTCAAGTTTGATTCATCTAATATGTCATTTTTATGTTTTCCTCGCTTAAGCATAGCGTTTTTGGTGCTTAACCACGACTCTATGATGCAGGTTCATGGAAACTGTAACACAATTGTGCTTTTGTCACACACTCACTGAAATGAGTAAATCAGAGTACTTTTTCCGTTTCCTGAGCCTTTTCGGTGTTGATTTGAGACAAATCAACATTCAGCATGTTGTCTAGTCTTTTTGTGTTTCTCGCCCTGCAAAGCGTTTTGGTTCATTACAGCGACTCTTTGATGCAGATTCAAGAGAGAACGAGGAATTATTATGCTTTTGTGGCACTAATACTGAAATGAGCAAAACAGAGCACAAATACAGGTAATTCCGTGTCCTGATCAGTATTGTTTTGGCATCCAGCATGTTATTGTAGTGCTTCCTATGGCCATTGCAAATTTCTTCATTCTCTGCCCTCTTTAGCTTTTTCCTGCAAATGCTGTGATATTTGACCCCCATAATGTGAGAAACTCTCATATTTATGGGAAGATAAAAAGCAAATAAGAGTTTCAAGTTTGATTCATCTAATATGTCATTTTTATGTTTTTCTCGCTTAAGCAAAGCGCTTTTGGTGCTAAACCACGACTCTATGATACAGTTACATGGGCACTGTAACACAATTGTGCTTTTGTCACACACTCACTGAAATGAGTAAATCAGAGTACTTTTCCCATTTCCTGAGCCTTTTCGGTGTTGATTTGTCTCATTAAGCATGTTGTCTAGTCTTTTTGTGTTTCTCGCCCTGCAAAGCGTTTTGGTTCATTACAGCGACTCTTTGATGCAGATTCAAGAGAGAACGAGGAATTATTATGCTTTTGTGGTACTTATACTAAAATGAGCAAAACAGAGTACAAAAACATGTTATTCCGTGTCCTGAGCCTTTCCTGTGCTGTTTTGGCATCAAGCATGTTATTGTAGATTTTTCCTATGGTCATTGCAAATTTCTGCATTCTCTTCGCTCTTTAGCTTTTTCCTGCAAATGCTGTGATATTTGACCCCCAAAACGTGAGAAACTTTCATATTTATGGGAAGATAAAACGCGAATATGAGTTTCAAGTTTGATTCATCTAATATGTCATTTTTATGTTTTCCTCGCTTAAGCAAAGCGCTTTTGGTGCTTAACCACGACTCTATGATGCAGGTACATGGGAACTGTAACACAATTGTGCTTTTGTCACACACTCACTGAAATGAGTAAATCAGAGTACTTTTCCCGATTCCTGAGCCTTTTCGGTGTTTTTTTGTCTCATTCAGCATGTTGTCTAGTCTTTTTGGTGTTTCTCGCCCCACATGGCGTTTTGATTTCATTACTGGGACTCACTGATGCAGATTCAAGAGATAACTAGGAACTATTATGCTTTTGTGGCACTAACACTGAAATGAGCAAAAAAGAGTACAAATACATGTAATTCCGTGTCCTGAGCCTTTTCTGTGCTGTTTTGGCATCCAGCATGTTATTGTAGATTTTTCCTATGGTCACTGCAAATTCCTGCATTCTCTGCCCTCTTTAGCTTTTTCCTGCAAATGCTGTTATATTTGACCCCCAAAATGTGAGAAACTCTCATATTTATGGGAAGATAAAAAGAAAATAAGAGTTTCAAGTTTGATTCATCTAATATGTCATTTTTATGTTTTTCTCGCTTAAGCAAAGCGCTTTTGGTGCTAAACCACGACTCTATGATACAGTTACATGGGCACTGTAACACAATTGTGCTTTTGTCACACACTCACTGAAATGAGTAAATCAGAGTACTTTTCCCATTTCCTGAGCCTTTTCGGTGTTGATTTGTCTCATTAAGCATGTTGTCTAGTCTTTTTGTGTTTCTCGCCCTGCAAAGAGTTTTGGTTCATTACAGCGACTCTTTGATGCAGATTCAAGAGAGAACGAGGAATTATTATGCTTTTGTGGTACTTATACTAAAATGAGCAAAACAGAGTACAAAAACATGTTATTCCGTGTCCTGAGCCTTTCCTGTGCTGTTTTGGCATCAAGCATGTTATTGTAGATTTTTCCTATGGTCATTGCAAATTTCTGCATTCTCTTCGCTCTTTAGCTTTTTCCTGCAAATGCTGTGATATTTGACCCCCAAAACGTGAGAAACTTTCATATTTATGGGAAGATAAAACGCGAATATGAGTTTCAAGTTTGATTCATCTAATATGTCATTTTTATGTTTTCCTCGCTTAAGCAAAGCGCTTTTGGTGCTTAACCACGACTCTATGATGCAGGTACATGGGAACTGTAACACAATTGTGCTTTTGTCACACACTCACTGAAATGAGTAAATCAGAGTACTTTTCCCGATTCCTGAGCCTTTTCGGTGTTTTTTTGTCTCATTCAGCATGTTGTCTAGTCTTTTTGGTGTTTCTCGCCCCACATGGCGTTTTGATTTCATTACTGGGACTCACTGATGCAGATTCAAGAGATAACTAGGAACTATTATGCTTTTGTGGCACTAACACTGAAATGAGCAAAAAAGAGTACAAATACATGTAATTCCGTGTCCTGAGCCTTTTCTGTGCTGTTTTGGCATCCAGCATGTTATTGTAGATTTTTCCTATGGTCACTGCAAATTTCTGCATTCTCTGCCCTCTTTAGCTTTTTCCTGCAAATGCTGTTATATTTGACCCCCAAAATGTGAGAAACTCTCATATTTATGGGAAGATAAAAAGAAAATAAGAGTTTCAAGTTTGATTCATCTAATATGTCATTTTTATGTTTTCCTCGCCCTGCAAAGAGTTTTGGTTCATTACAGCGACTCTTTGATGCAGATTCAAGAGAGAACGAGGAATTATTATGCTTTTGTGGCACTTATACTGAAATGAGCAAAACAGAGTACAAAAACATGTAATTCCGTGACCTGAGCCTTTTCTGTGCTGTTTTGGCATCCAGCATGTTATTGTAGATTTTTCCTATGGTCACTGCAAATTTCTGCATTCTCTGCCCTCTTTAGCTTTTTCCTGCAAATGCTGTTATATTTGACCCCCAAAATGTGAGAAACTCTCATATTTATGGGAAGATAAAAAGAAAATAAGAGTTTCAAGTTTGATTCATCTAATATGTCATTTTTATGTTTTTCTCGCTTAAGCAAAGCGCTTTTGGTGCTAGCCCACGACTCTATGATGCACGTACATGGGAACTGTAACACAATTGTGCTTTTGTCACACACTTACTGCAATGAAAAAATCAGAGTACTTTTCCCATTTCCTGAGCCTTTTCGGTGTTGATTTGAGACAAATCAACATTCAGCATGTTGTCTAGTCTTTTTGGTGTTTCTCGCCCTGCAAAGCGTTTTGGTTCATAACAGCGACTCTTTGATGCAGATTCAAGAGATAACTAGGAATTATTATGCTTTTGTGGCACTAATACTGAAATGAGCAAAACAGAGCACAAATACAGGTAATTCCGTGTCCTGATCAGTAGTGTTTTGGCATCCAGCATGTTATTGTAGTGCTTCCTATGGTCATTGCAAATTTCTGCATTCTCTGCCTTCTTTAGCTTTTTCCTGCAAATGCTGTGATATTTGACCCCCAAAACGTGAGAAACTCTCATATTTATGGGAAGATAAAACGCGAATATGAGTTTCAAGTTTGATTCATCTAATATGTCATTTTTATGTTTTCCTCGCTTAAGCAAAGCGCTTTTGGTGCTTAACCACGACTCTATGATGCAGGTACATGGGAACTGTAACACAATTGTGCTTTTGTCACACACTCACTGAAATGAGTAAATCAGAGTACTTTTCCCGTTTCCTGAGCCTTTTCGGTGTTGATTTGTCTCATTCAGCATGTTGTCTAGTCTTTTTGGTGTTTCTCGCCCCACATGGCGTTTTGATTTCATTACTGGGACTCTCTGATGCAGATTCAAGAGATAACTAGCAACTATTATGCTTTTGTGACACTAACACTGAAATGAGCAAAAAAGAGTACAAATACATGTAATTCCGTGTCCTGAGCCTTTTCTGTGCTGTTTTGGCATCCAGCATGTTATTGTAGATTTTTCCTATGGTCACTGCAAATTTCTGCATTCTCTGCCCTCTTTAGCTTTTTCCTGCAAATGATGTTATATTTGACCCCCAAAATGTGAGAAACTCTCATATTTATGGGAAGATAAAAAGAAAATAAGAGTTTCAAGTTTGATTCATCTAATATGTCATTTTTATGTTTTCCTAGCTTAAGCAAAGCGCTTTTGGTGCTTAACCACGACTCTATGATGCAGGTACATGGGAACTGTAACACAATTGTGCTTTTGTCACACACTCACTGAAATGAGTAAATCAGAGTACTTTTCCCGTTTCCTGAGCCTTTTCGGTGTTGATTTGTCTCATTCAGCATGTTGTCTAGTCTTTTTGGTGTTTCTCGCCCCACATGGCGTTTTGATTCATTACAGCGACTCTCTGATGCAGATTCAAGAGATAACTAGGAACTATTATGCTTTTGTGGCACTTATACTGAAATGAGCAAAACAGAGCACAAAAACATGTAATTCTGTGTCCTGAGCCTTGTCTGTGCTGTTTTGGCATCCAGCATGTTATTGTAGATTTTTCCTATGGTCATTGCAAATTTCTGCATTCTCTGCCCTCTTTAGCTTTTTCCTGCAAATGCTGTGATATTTGACCCCCAAAACGTGAGAAACTCTCATATTTATGGGAAGATAAAAAGAAAATAAGAGTTTCAAGTTTGATTCATCTAATATGTCATTTTTATGTTTTCCTCGCCCTGCAAAGAGTTTTGGTTCATTACAGCGACTCTTTGATGCAGATTCAAGAGAGAACGAGGAATTATTATGCTTTTGTGGCACTTATACTGAAATGAGCAAAACAGAGTACAAAAACATGTAATTCTGTGTCCTGAGCCTTTTCTGTGCTGTTTTGGCATCCAGCATGTTATTGTAGATTTTTCCTATGGTCATTGCAAATTTCTGCATTCTCTGCCCTTTTTAGCTTTTTCCTGCAAATGCTGTGATATTTGACCCCCAAAACGTGAGAAACTCTCATATTTATGGGAAGATAAAACGCGAATATGAGTTTCAAGTTTGATTCATCTAATATGTCATTTTTATGTTTTCCTCGCTTAAGCAAAGCGCTTTTGGTGCTTAACCACGACTCTATGATGCAGGTACATGGGAACTGTAACACAATTGTGCTTTTGTCACACACTCACTGAAATGAGTAAATCAGAGTACTTTTCCCGTTTCCTGAGCCTTTTCGGTGTTGATTTGTCTCATTCAGCATGTTGTCTAGTCTTTTTGGTGTTTCTCGCCCCACATGGCGTTTTGATTTCATTACTGGGACTCTCTGATGCAGATTCAAGAGATAACTAGGAACTATTATGCTTTTGTGACACTAACACTGAAATGAGCAAAAAAGAGTACAAATACATGTAATTCCGTGTCCTGAGCCTTTTCTGTGCTGTTTTGGCATCCAGCATGTTATTGTAGATTTTTCCTATGGTCACTGCAAATTTCTGCATTCTCTGCCCTCTTTAGCTTTTTCCTGCAAATGCTGTTATATTTGACCCCCAAAACGTGAGAAACTTTCAAATTCAAGGGAAGACAATTGCAAATAAGAGTTTAAAGTTTGATTCATATAATATGTCATTTTTATGGTTTTCTTTCTTAAGCAAAGCGCTTTTGGTGCTTAACCACAACTCTATGATGCACGTACATGGGAACTGTAACACAATTGTGCTTTTGTCACACACTTACTGCAATGAAAAAATCAGAGTACTTTTCCCATTTCCTGAGCCTTTTCGGTGTTGATTTGAGACAAATCAACATTCAGCATGTTGTCTAGTCTTTTTGGTGTTTCTCGCCCTGCAAAGCGTTTTGGTTCATTACAGCGACTCTTTGATGCAGATTCAAGAGATAACTAGGAACTATTATGCTTTTGTGGCACTAATACTGAAATGAGCAAAACAGAGCACAAATACAGGTAATTCCGTGTCCTGATCAGTAGTGTTTTGGCATCCAGCATTGTTATTGTAGTGCTTCCTATGGTCATTGCAAATTTCTGCATTCTCTGCCCTCTTTAGCTTTTTCCTGCAAATGCTGTGATATTTGACCCCCAAAACGTGAGAAACTCTCATATTTATGGGAAGATAAAAAGAAAATAAGAGTTTCAAGTTTGATTCATCTAATATGTCATTTTTATGTTTTCCTCGCCCTGCAAAGAGTTTTGGTTCATTACAGCGACTCTTTGATGCAGATTCAAGAGAGAACGAGGAATTATTATGCTTTTGTGGCACTTATACTGAAATGAGCAAAACAGAGCACAAAAACATGTAATTCCGTGACCTGAGCCTTTTCTGTGCTGTTTTGGCATCCAGCATGTTATTGTAGATTTTTCCTATGGTCATTGCAAATTTCTGCATTCTCTGCCCTTTTTAGCTTTTTCCTGCAAATGCTGTGATATTTGACCCCCAAAACGTGAGAAACTCTCATATTTATGGGAAGATAAAAAGAAAATAAGAGTTTCAAGTTTGATTCATCTAATATGTCATTTTTATGTTTTCCTCGCTTAAGCAAAGCGCTTCTGGTGCTTAACCACGACTCTATGATGCAGGTACATGGGAACTGTAACACAATTGTGCTTTTGTCACACACTCACTGAAATGAGTAAATCAGAGTACTTTTTCCGTTTCCTGAGCCTTTTCGGTGTTGATTTGAGACAAATCAACATTCAGCATGTTGTCTAGTCTTTTTGTGTTTCTCGCCCTGCAAAGCGTTTTGGTTCATTACAGCGACTCTTTGATGCAGATTCAAGAGAGAACGAGGAATTATTATGCTTTTGTGGCACTAATACTGAAATGAGCAAAACAGAGCACAAATACAGGTAATTCCGTGTCCTGATCAGTATTGTTTTGGCATCCAGCATGTTATTGTAGTGCTTCCTATGGTCATTGCAAATTTCTGCATTCTCTGCACTCTTTAGCTTTTTCCTGCAAATGCTGTGATATTTGACCCCCAAAACGTGAGAAACTCTCATATTTATGGGAAGATTAAAAGCAAATAAGAGTTTCAAGTTTGATTCAAATAATGTCATTTTTATGTTTTCCTCGCTTAAGCAAAGCGCTTTTGGTGCTTAACCACGACTCTATGATGCAGGTACATGGGAACTGTAACACAATTGTGCTTTTGTCACACACTCACTGAAAAGAGTAAATCAGAGTACTTTTCCCGTTTCCTGAGCCTTTTCGGTGTTGATTTGTCTCATTCAGCATGTTATCTAGTCTTTTTGTGTTTCTCGCCCTGCAAAGCGTTTTGGTTCATTACAGCGACTCTCTGATGCAGATTCAGGAGATAACTACGAACTATTATGCTTTTGTGGCACTAATACTGAAATGAGCAAAACAGAGCACAAAAACATGTAATTCCGTGTCCTGAGCCTTTTCTGTGCTGTTTTGGCATCCAGCATGTTATTGTAGATTTTTCCTATGGTCATTGCAAATTTCTGCATTCTCTGCCCTCTTTAGCTTTTTCCTGCAAATGCTGTGATATTTGACCCCCAAAACGTGAGAAACTCTCATATTTATGGGAAGATAAAAAGAAAATAAGAGTTTCAAGTTTGATTCATCTAATATGTCATTTTTATGTTTCCCCGCCCTGCAAAGAGTTTTGGTTCATTACAGCGACTCTTTGATGCAGATTCAAGAGAGAACGAGGAATTATTATGCTTTTGTGGCACTTATACTGAAATGAGCAAAACAGAGTACAAAAACATGTAATTCTGTGTCCTGAGCCTTTTCTGTGCTGTTTTGGCATCCAGCATGTTATTGTAGATTTTTCCTATGGTCATTGCAAATTTCTGCATTCTCTGCCCTTTTTAGCTTTTTCCTGCAAATGCTGTGATATTTGACCCCCAAAACGTGAGAAACTCTCATATTTATGGGAAGATAAAACGCGAATATGAGTTTCAAGTTTGATTCATCTAATATGTCATTTTTATGTTTTTCTCGCTTAAGCAAAGCGCTTTTGGTGCTAGACCACGACTCTATGATGCAGGTACATGGGCACTGTAACACAATTGTGCTTTTGTCACACACTCACTGAAATGAGTAAATCAGAGTACTTTTCCCATTTCCTGAGCCTTTTCGGTGTTGATTTGTCTCATTCAGCATGTTGTCTAGTCTTTTTGGTGTTTCTCGCCCCACATGGCGTTTTGATTTCATTACTGGGACTCTCTGATGCAGATTCAAGAGATAACTAGGAATTATTATGCTTTTGTGACACTAACACTGAAATGAGCAAAAAAGAGTACAAATACATGTAATCGTGCCCTGAGCCTTTTCTGTGCTGTTTTGGCATCCAGCATGTTATTGTAGATTTTTCCTATGGTCACTGCAAATTTCTGCATTCTCTGCCCTCTTTAGCTTTTTCCTGCAAATGCTGTTATATTTGACCCCCAAAACGTGAGAAACGTTCAAATTCAAGGGAAGACAATTGCAAATAAGAGTTTAAAGTTTGATTCATATGATATGTCATTTTTATGGTTTTCTTTCTTAAGCAAAGCGCTTTTGGTGCTTAACCACAACTCTATGATGCAGGTACATGGGAACTGTAACACAATTGTGCTTTTGTCACACACTTACTGCAATGAAAAAATCAGAGTACTTTTCCCATTTCCTGAGCCTTTTCGGTGTTGATTTGAGACAAATCAACATTCAGCATGTTGTCTAGTCTTTTTGGTGTTTCTCGCCCTGCAAAGCGTTTTGGTTCATTACAGCGACTCTTTGATGCAGATTCAAGAGATAACTAGGAATTATTATGCTTTTGTGGCACTTATACTGAAATGAGCAAAACAGAGTACAAAAACATGTAATTCCGTGTCCTGAGCCTTTCCTGTGCTGTTTTGGCATCCAGCATGTTATTGTAGATTTTTCCTATGGTCATTGCAAATTTCTTTATTCTCTGCCCTCTTTAGCTTTTTCCTGCAAATGCTGTGATATTTGACCCCCAAAACGTCAGAAACTCTCATATTTATGGGAAGATAAAAAGAAAATAAGAGTTTCAAGTTTGATTCATCTAATATGTCATTTTTATGTTTTCCTCGCTTAAGCAAAGCGCTTTTGGTGCTTAACCACGACTCTATGATGCAGGTACATGGGAACTGTAACACAATTGTGCTTTTGTCACACACTCACTGAAATGAGTAAATCAGAGGACTTTTTCCGTTTCCTGAGCCTTTTCGGTGTTGATTTGAGACAAATCAACATTCAGCATGTTGTCTAGTCTTTTTGTGTTTCTCGTCCTGCAAAGCATTTTGGTTCATTACAGCGACTCTTTGATGCAGATTCAAGAGAGAACGAGGAATTATTATGCTTTTGTGGCACTAATACTGAAATGAGCAAAACAGAGCACAAATACAGGTAATTCCGTGTCCTGATCAGTATTGTTTTGGCATCCAGCATGTTATTGTAGATTTTTCCTATGGTCATTGCAAATTTCTGCATTCTCTGCCCTCTTTAGCTTTTTCCTGCAAATGCTGTGATATTTGACCCCCAAAACGTGAGAAACTCTCATATTTATGGGAAGATAAAAAGAAAATAAGAGTTTCAAGTTTGATTCATCTAATATGTCATTTTTATGTTTTCCTCGCCCTGCAAAGAGTTTTGGTTCATTACAGCGACTCTTTGATGCAGATTCAAGAGAGAACGAGGAATTATTATGCTTTTGTGGCACTTATACTGAAATGAGCAAAACAGAGCACAAAAACATGTAATTCTGTGTCCTGAGCCATTTCTGTGCTGTTTTGGCATCCAGCATGTTATTGTAGATTTTTCCTATGGTCATTGCAAATCTCTGCATTCTCTGCCCTTTTTAGCTTTTTCCTGCAAATGCTGTGATATTTGACCCCCAAAACGTGAGAAACTCTCATATTTATGGGAAGATAAAACGCGAATATGAGTTTCAAGTTTGATTCATCTAATATGTCATTTTTATGTTTTCCTCGCTTAAGCAAAGCGCTTTTGGTGCTTAACCACGACTCTATGATGCAGGTACATGGGAACTGTAACACAATTGTGCTTTTGTCAGACACTCACTGAAATGAGTAAATCACAGTACTTTTCCCATTTCCTGAGCCTTTTCGGTGTTGATTTGTCTCATTAAGCATGTTGTCTAGTCTTTTTGTGTTTCTCGCCCTGCAAAGCGTTTTGGTTCATTACAGCGACTCTTTGATGCAGATTCAAGAGAGAACGAGGAATTATTATGCTTTTGTGGCACTTATACTAAAATGAGCAAAACAGAGTACAAAAACATGTAATTCCGTGTCCTGAGCCTTTCCTGTGCTGTTTTGGCATCCAGCATGTTATTGTAGATTTTTCCTATGGTCATTGCAAATTTCTGCATTCTCTTCCCTCTTTAGCTTTTTCCTGCAAATGCTGTGATATTTGACCCCCAAAACGTGAGAAACTCTCATATTTATGGGAAGATAAAACGCGAATATGAGTTTCAAGTTTGATTCATCTAATATGTCATTTTTATGTTTTCCTCGCTTAAGCAAAGCGCTTTTGGTGCTTAACCACGACTCTATGATGCAGGTACATGGGAACTGTAACACAATTGTGCTTTTGTCACACACTCACTGAAATGAGTAAATCAGAGTACTTTTCCCGTTTCCTGAGCCTTTTCGGTGTTTTTTTGTCTCATTCAGCATGTTGTCTAGTCTTTTTGGTGTTTCTCGCCCCACATGGCGTTTTGATTTCATTACTGGGACTCTCTGATGCAGATTCAAGAGATAACTAGGAATTATTATGCTTTTGTGACACTAACACTGAAATGAGCAAAAAAGAGTACAAATACATGTAATTCCGTGTCCTGAGCCTTTTCTGTGCTGTTTTGGCATCCAGCATGTTATTGTAGATTTTTCCTATGGTCACTGCAACTTTCTGCATTCTCTGCCCTCTTTAGCTTTTTCCTGCAAATGCTGTTATATTTGACCCCCAAAACGTGAGAAACTTTCAAATTCAAGGGAAGACAATTGCAAATAAGAGTTTAAAGTTTGATTCATATAATATGTCATTTTTATGGTTTTCTTTCTTAAGCAAAGCGCTTTTGGTGCTTAACCACAACTCTATGATGCAGGTACATGGGAACTGTAACACAATTGTGCTTTTGTCACACACTTACTGCAATGAAAAAATCAGAGTACTTTTCCCATTTCCTGAGCCTTTTCGGTGTTGATTTGAGACAAATCAACATTCAGCATGTTGTCTAGTCTTTTTGTGTTTCTCGCCCTGCAAAGCGTTTTGGTTCATTACAGCGACTCTTTGATGCAGATTCAAGAGAGAACGAGGAATTATTATGCTTTTGTGGCACTAATACTGAAATGAGCAAAACAGAGCACAAATACAGGTAATTCCGTGTCCTGATCAGTATTGTTTTGGCATCCAGCATGTTATTGTAGTGCTTCCTATGGTCATTGCAAATTTCTTCATTCTCTGCCCTCTTTAGCTTTTTCCTGCAAATGCTGTGATATTTGACCCCCAAAATGTGAGAAACTCTCATATTTATGGGAAGATAAAAAGCAAATAAGAGTTTCAAGTTTGATTCATCTAATATGTCATTTTTATGTTTTTCTCGCTTAAGCAAAGCGCTTTTGGTGCTAAACCACGACTCTATGATGCAAGTACATGGGAACTGTAACACAATTGTGCTTTTGTCACACACTCACTGAAATGAGTAAATCAGAGTACTTTTCCCATTTCCTGAGCCTTTTCGGTGTTGATTTGTCTCATTAAGCATGTTGTCTAGTCTTTTTGTGTTTCTCGCCCTGCAAAGCGTTTTGGTTCATTACAGCGACTCTTTGATGCAGATTCAAGAGAGAACGAGGAATTATTATGTTTTTTTGGCACTTATACTAAAATGAGCAAAACAGAGTACAAAAACATGTAATTCCGTGTCCTGAGCCTTTTCTGTGCTGTTTTGGCATCCAGCATGTTATTGTAGATTTTTCCTATGGTCATTGCAAATTTCTGCATTCTCTGCACTCTTTAGCTTTTTCCTGCAAATGCTGTGATATTTGACCCCCAAAACGTGAGAAACTCTCATATTTATGGGAAGATAAAAAGCAAATAAGAGTTTCAAGTTTGATTCAAATAATGTCATTTTTATGTTTTCCTCGCTTAAGCAAAGCGCTTTTGGTGCTTAACCACGACTCTATGATGCAGGTACATGGGCACTGTAACACAATTGTGCTTTTGTCACACACTTACTGCAATGAGTAAATCAGAGTACTTTTCCTGTTTCCTGAGCCTCTTCGGTGTTGATTTGTCTCATTCAGCATGTTGTCTAGTCTTTTTGGTGTTTCTCGCCCTGCAAAGCGTTTTGGTTCATTACAGCGACTCTTTGATGCAGATTCAAGAGATAACTAGGAACTATTATGCTTTTGTGGCACTAATACTGAAATGAGCAAAACAGAGCACAAATACAGGTAATTCCTTGTCCTGATCAGTATTGTTTTGGCATCCAGCATGTTATTGTAGTGCTTCCTATGGTCATTGCAAATTTCTGCATTCTCTGCCCTCTTTAGCTTTTTCCTGCAAATGCTGTGATATTTGACCCCCAAAACGTGAGAAACTTTCAAATTCAAGGGAAGACAATTGCAAATAAGAGTTTAAAGTTTGATTCATATAATATGTCATTTTTATGGTTTTCTTTCTTAAGCAAAGCGCTTTTGGTGCTTAACCACAACTCAATGATGCAGGTACATGGGAACTGTAACACAATTGTGCTTTTGTCACACACTTACTGCAATGAAAAAATCAGAGTACTTTTCCCATTTCCTGAGCCTTTTCGGTGTTGATTTGAGACAAATCAACATTCAGCATGTTGTCTAGTCTTTTTGGTGTTTCTCGCCCTGCAAAGCGTTTTGGTTCATAACAGCCACTCTTTGATGCAGATTCAAGAGAGAACGAGGAACTATTATGCTTTTGTGGCACTAATACTGAAATGAGCAAAACAGAGCACAAATACAGGTAATTCCGTGTCCTGATCAGTAGTGTTTTGGCATCCAGCATGTTATTGTAGTGCTTCCTATGGTCATTGCAAATTTCTGCATTCTCTGCCCTCTTTAGCTTTTTCCTGCAAATGCTGTGATATTTGACCCCCAAAATGTGAGAAACTCTCATATTTATGGGAAGATAAAAAGCAAATAAGAGTTTCAAGTTTGATTCAAATAATGTCATTTTTATGTTTTTCTCGCTTAAGCAAAGCGCTTTGGTGCTAGACCACGACTCTATGATGCAGGTACATGGGCACTGTAACACAATTGTGCTTTTGTCACACACTCACTGAAATGAGTAAATCAGAGTACTTATCCCATTTCCTGAGCCTTTTCGGTGTTGATTTGTCTCATTCAGCATGTTGTCTAGTCTTTTTGGTGTTTCTCGCTCCACATGGCGTTTTGAGTCATTACAGCGACTCTCTGATGCAGATTCAAGAGATAACTAGGAACTATTATGCTTTTGTGGCACTTATACTGAAATGAGCAAAACAGAGTACAAAAACATGTAATTCTGTGTCCTGAGCCTTTTCTGTGCTGTTTTGGCATCCAGCATGTTATTGTAGATTTTTCCTATGGTCACTGCAACTTTCTGCATTCTCTGCCCTCTTTAGCATTTTCCTGCAAATGCTGTTATATTTGACCCCCAAAACGTGAGAAACTTTCAAATTCAAGGGAAGACAATTGCAAATAAGAGTTTAAAGTTTGATTCATATAAAATGTCATTTTTATGGTTTTCTTTCTTAAGCAAAGCGCTTTTGGTGCTTAACCACAACTCTATGATGCAGGTACATGGGAACTGTAACACAATTGTGCTTTTGTCACACACTTACTGCAATGAAAAAATCAGAGTACTTTTCCCATTTCCTGAGCCTTTTCGGTGTTGATTTGAGACAAATCAACATTCAGCATGTTGTCTAGTCTTTTTGTGTTTCTCGCCCTGCAAAGCGTTTTGGTTCATTACAGCGACTCTTTGATGCAGATTCAAGAGAGAACGAGGAATTATTATGCTTTTGTGGCACTAATACTGAAATGAGCAAAACAGAGCACAAATACAGGTAATTCCGTGTCCTGATCAGTATTGTTTTGGCATCCAGCATGTTATTGTAGTGCTTCCTATGGTCATTGCAAATTTCTTCATTCTCTGCCCTCTTTAGCTTTTTCCTGCAAATGCTGTGATATTTGACCCCCAAAATGTGAGAAACTCTCATATTTATGGGAAGATAAAAAGCAAATAAGAGTTTCAAGTTTGATTCATCTAATATGTCATTTTTATGTTTTTCTCGCTTAAGCAAAGCGCTTTTGGTGCTAAACCACGACTCTATGATGCAGGTACATGGGCACTGTAACACAATTGTGCTTTTGTCACACACTCACTGAAATGAGTAAATCAGAGTACTTTTCCCATTTCCTGAGCCTTTTCGGTGTTGATTTGTCTCATTAAGCATGTTGTCTAGTCTTTTTGTGTTTCTCGCCCTGCAAAGCGTTTTGGTTCATTACAGTGACTCTTTGATGCAGATTCAAGAGAGAACGAGGAATTATTATGCTTTTGTGGCACTTATACTAAAATGAGCAAAACAGAGTACAAAAACATGTAATTCCGTGTCCTGAGCCTTTTCTGTGCTGTTTTGGCATCCAGCATGTTATTGTAGATTTTTCCTATGGTCATTGCAAATTTCTGCATTCTCTTCCCTCTTTAGCTTTTTCCTGCAAATGCTGTGATATTTGACCCCCAAAACGTGAGAAACTCTCATATTTATGGGAAGATAAAACGCGAATATGAGTTTCAAGTTTGATTCAAATAATGTCATTTTTATGTTTTTCTCGCTTAAGCAAAGCGCTTTTGGTGCTAGACCACGACTCTATGATGCAGGTACATGGGCACTGTAACACAATTGTGCTTTTGTCACACACTCACTGAAATGAGTAAATCAGAATACTTATCCCATTTCCTGAGCCTTTTCGGTGTTGATTTGTCTCATTCAGCATGTTGTCTAGTCTTTTTGGTGTTTCTCGCCCCACATGGCGTTTTGAGTCATTACAGCGACTCTCTGATGCAGATTCAAGAGATAACTAGGAACTATTATGCTTTTGTGGCACTTATACTGAAATGAGCAAAACAGAGTACAAAAACATGTAATTCTGTGTCCTGAGCCTACTCTGTGCTGTTTTGGCATCCAGCATGTTATTGTAGATTTTTCCTATGGTCATTGCAAATTTCTGCATTCTCTGCCCTCTTTAGCTTTTTCCTGCAAATGCTGTGATATTTGACCCCCAAAACGTGAGAAACTCTCATATTTATGGGAAGATAAAACGCGAATATGACTTTCAAGTTTGATTCATCTAATATGTCATTTTTATGTTTTCCTCGCTTAAGCAAAGCGCTTTTGGTGCTAAACCACGACTCTATGATGCAGGTACATGGGAACTGTAACACAATTGTGCTTTTGTCACACACTCACTGCAATGAAGAAATCAGAGTACTTTTTCCATTTCCTGAGCCTTTTCGGTGTTGATTTGAGACAAATCAACATTCAGCATGTTGTCTAGTCTTTTTGGTGTTTCTCGCCCTGCAAAGCGTTTTGGTTCATTACAGCGACTCTTTGATGCAGATTCAAGAGATAACTAGGAACTATTATGCTTTTGTGGCACTAATACTGAAATGAGCAAAACAGAGCACAAATACAGGTAATTCCGTGTCCTGATCAGTAGTGTTTTGGCATCCAGCATGTTATTGTAGTGCTTCCTATGGTCATTGCAAATTTCTGCATTCTCTGCCCTCTTTAGCTTTTTCCTGCAAATGCTGTTATATTTGACCCCCAAAATGTGAGAAACTCTCATATTTATGGGAAGATAAAAAGAAAATAAGAGTTTCAAGTTTGATTCATCCAATATGTCATTTTTATGTTTTTCTCGCTTAAGCAAAGCGCTTTTGGTGCTAGACCACGACTCTATGATGCAGGTACATGGGCACTGTAACACAATTGTGCTTTTGTCACACACTCACTGAAATGAGTAAATCAGAGTACTTTTCCCATTTCCTGAGCCTTTTCGGTGTTGATTTGTCTCATTCAGCATGTTGTCTAGTCTTTTTGGTGTTTCTCGCCCCACATGGCGTTTTGATTCATTACAGCGACTCTCTGATGCAGATTCAAGAGATAACTAGGAACTATTATGCTTTTGTGGCACTTATACTGAAATGAGCAAAACAGAGTACAAAAACATGTAATTCTGTGTCCTGAGCCTTTTCTGTGCTGTTTTGGCATCCAGCATGTTATTGTAGTGCTTCCTATGGTCATTGCAAATTTCTGCATTCTCTGCCCTCTTTAGCTTTTTCCTGCAAATGCTGTGATATTTGACCCCCAAAACGTGAGAAACTCTCATATTTATGGGAAGATAAAAAGAAAATAAGAGTTTCAAGTTTGATTCATCTAATATGTCATTTTTATGTTTTCCTCGCCCTGCAAAGAGTTTTGGTTCATTACAGGGACTCTTTGATGCAGATTCAAGAGAGAACGAGGAATTATTATGCTTTTGTGGCACTTATACTGAAATGAGCAAAACAGAGTACAAAAACATGTAATTCCGTGACCTGAGCCTTTTCTGTGCTGTTTTGGCATCCAGCATGTTATTGTAGATTTTTCCTATGGTCATTGCAAATTTCTGCATTCTCTGCCCTTTTTAGCTTTTTCCTGCAAATGCTGTGATATTTGACCCCCAAAACGTGAGAAACTCTCATATTTATGGGAAGATAAAAAGAAAATAAGAGTTTCAAGTTTGATACATCTAATATGTCATTTTTATGTTTTCCTTGCTTAAGCAAAGCGCTTTTGGTGCTTAACCACGACTCTATGATGCAGGTACATGGGAACTGTAACACAATTGTGCTTTTGTCACACACTCACTGAAATGAGTAAATCAGAGTACTTTTTCAGTTTCCTGAGCCTTTTCGGTGTTGATTTGAGACAAATCAACATTCAGCATGTTGTCTAGTCTTTTTGTGTTTCTTGCCCTGCAAAGCGTTTTGGTTCATTACAGCGACTCTTTGATGCAGATTCAAGAGAGAACGAGGAATTATTATGCTTTTGTGGCACTAATACTGAAATGAGCAAAACAGAGCACAAATACAGGTAATTCCGTGTCCTGATCAGTATTGTTTTGGCATCCAGCATGTTATTGTAGTGCTTCCTATGGTCATTGCAAATTTCTGCATTCTCTGCCCTCTTTAGCTTTTTCCTGCAAATGCTGTGATATTTGACCCCCAAAACGTGAGAAACTCTCATATTTATGGGAAGATAAAAAGCAAATAAGAGTTTCAAGTTTGATTCAAATAATGTCATTTTTATGTTTTCCTCGCTTAAGCAAAGCGCTTTTGGTGCTAAACCACAACTCTATGATGCAGGTACATGGAAACTGTAACACAATTGTGCTTTTGTCACACACTCACTGAAATGAGTAAATCAGAGTACTTTTCCCATTTCCTGAGCCTCTTCGGTGTTGATTTGTCTCATTCAGCATGTTGTCTAGTCTTTTTGGTGTTTCTCGCCCTGCAAAGCGTTTTGGTTCATTACAGCGACTCTTTGATGCAGATTCAAGAGATAACTAGGAACTATTATGCTTTTGTGGCACTAATACTGAAATGAGCAAAACAGAGCACAAATACAGGTAATTCCGTGTCCTGATCAGTATTGTTTTGGCATCCAGCATGTTATTGTAGTGCTTCCTATGGTCATTGCAAATTTCTGCATTCTCTGCCCTCTTTAGCTTTTTCCTGCAAATGCTGTGATATTTGACCCCCACAACGTGAGAAACTCTCATATTTATGGGAAGATTAAAAGCAAATAAGAGTTTCAAGTTTGATTCAAATAATGTCATTTTTATGTTTTCCTCGCTTAAGCAAAGCGCTTTTGGTGCTTAACCACGACTCTATGATGCAGGTACATGGGCACTGTAACACAATTGTGCTTTTGTCACACACTCACTGAAATGAGTAAATCAGAGTACTTTTCCCATTTCCTGAGCCTTTTCGGTGTTGATTTGTCTTATTCAGCATGTTGTCTAGTCTTTTTGGTGTTTCTCGCCCTGCAAAGCGTTTTGGTTCATTACAGCGACTCTTTGATGCAGATTCAAGAGATAACTAGGAACTATTATGCTTTTGTGGCACTAATACTGAAATGAGCAAAACAGAGCACAAATACAGGTAATTCCGTGTCCTGATCAGTATTGTTTTGGCATCCAGCATGTTATTGTAGTGCTTCCTATGGTCATTGCAAATTTCTGCATTCTCTGCACTCTTTAGCTTTTTCCTGCAAATGCTGTGATATTTGACCCCCAAAACGTGAGAAACTCTCATATTTATGGGAAGATAAAAAGCAAATAAGAGTTTCAAGTTTGATTCAAATAATGTCATTTTTATGTTTTCCTAGCTTAAGCAAAGCGCTTTTGGTGCTTAACCACGACTCTATGATGCAGGTACATGGAAACTGTAACACAATTGTGCTTTTGTCACACACTCACTGAAATGAGTAAATCACAGTACTTTTCCCATTTCCTGATCCTTTTCGGTGTTGATTTGTCTCATTCAGCATGTTGTCTAGTCTTTTTGGTGTTTCTCGCCCTGCAAAGCGTTTTGGTTTATTACAGCGACTCTCTGATGCAGATTCAAGAGAGAACGAGGAATTATTATGCTTTTGTGGCACTAATACTGAAATGAGCAAAACAGAGCACAAATACAGGTAATTCCGTGTCCTGATCAGTATTGTTTTGGCATCCAGCATGTTATTGTAGTGCTTCCTATGGTCATTGCAAATTTCTGCATTCTCTGCACTCTTTAGCTTTTTCCTGCAAATGCTGTGATATTTGACCCCCAAAACGTGAGAAACTCTCATATTTATTGGAAGATAAAACACGAATATGAGTTTCTAGTTTGATTCATCTAATATGTCATTTTTTTATGTTTTCCTAGCTTAAGCAAAGCGCTTTTGGTGCTTAACCACGACTCTATGATGCAGGTACATGGGAACTGTAACACAATTGTGCTTTTGTCACACACTCACTGAAATGAGTAAATCAGAGTACTTTTCCCGTTTCCTGAGCCTTTTCGGTGTTGATTTGTCTCATTCAGCATGTTGTCTAGTCTTTTTGTGTTTCTCGCCCTGCAAAGCGTTTTGGTTCATTACAGCGACTCTTTGATGCAGATTCAAGAGAGAACTAGGAACTATTATGCTTTTGTGGCACTAATACTGAAATGAGCAAAACAGAGCACAAATACAGGTAATTCCGTGTCCTGATCAGTATTGTTTTGGCATCCAGCATGTTATTGTAGTGCTTCCTATGGTCATTGCAAATTTCTTCATTCTCTGCCCTCTTTAGCTTTTTCCTGCAAATGCTGTGATATTTGACCCCCACAACGTGAGAAACTCTCATATTTATGGGAAGATTAAAAGCAAATAAGAGTTTCAAGTTTGATTCATCTAATATGTCATTTTTATGTTTTTCTCGCTTAAGCAAAGCGCTTTTGGTGCTAAACCACGACTCTATGATGCAGGTACATGGGCACTGTAACACAATTGTGCTTTTGTCACACACTCACTGAAATGAGTAAATCACAGTACTTTTCCCATTTCCTGAGCCTTTTGGGTGTTGATTTGTCTCATTCAGCATGTTGTCTAGTCTTTTTGGTGTTTCTCGCCCTGCAAAGCGTTTTGATTCATTACTGGGACTCTCTAATGCAGATTCAAGAGATAACTAGGAATTATTATGCTTTTGTGGCACTAATACTGAAATGAGCAAAACAGAGTACAAAAACATGTAATTCCGTGTCCTGAGCCTTTTCTGTGCTGTTTTGGCATCCAGCAAGTTATTGTAGATTTTTCCTATGGTCATTGCAAATTTCTGCATTCTCTGCCCTCTTTAGCTTTTTCCTGCAAATGCTGTGATATTTGACCCCCAAAACGTAAGAAACTTTCATATTTATGGGAAGATAAAACGTGAATATGAGTTTCAAGTTTGATTCAATTAATATGTCATTTTTATGTTTTCCTCGCTTAAGCAAAGCGCTTTTGGTGCTTAACCACGACTCTATGATGCAGGTACATGGGCACTGTAACACAATTGTGCTTTTGTCACACACTTACTGCAATGAGTAAATCAGAGTACTTTTCCTGTTTCCTGAGCCTCTTCGGTGTTGATTTGTCTCATTCAGCATGTTGTCTAGTCTTTTTGGTGTTTCTCGCCCTGCAAAGCGTTTTGGTTCATTACAGCGACTCTTTGATGCAGATTCAAGAGATAACTAGGAACTATTATGCTTTTGTGGCACTAATACTGAAATGAGCAAAACAGAGCACAAATACAGGTAATTCCGTGTCCTGATCAGTATTGTTTTGGCATCCAGCATGTTATTGTAGTGCTTCCTATGGTCATTGCAAATTTCTGCATTCTCTGCCCTCTTTAGCTTTTTCCTGCAAATGCTGTGATATTTGACCCCCACAACGTGAGAAACTCTCATATTTATGGGAAGATTAAAAGCAAATAAGAGTTTCAAGTTTGATTCAAATAATGTCATTTTTATGTTTTCCTCGCTTAAGCAAAGCGCTTTTGGTGCTTAACCACGACTCTATGATGCAGGTACATGGGCACTGTAACACAATTGTGCTTTTGTCACACACTCACTGAAATGAGTAAATCAGAGTACTTTTCCCATTTCCTGAGCCTTTTCGGTGTTGATTTGTCTTATTCAGCATGTTGTCTAGTCTTTTTGGTGTTTCTCGCCCTGCAAAGCGTTTTGGTTCATTACAGCGACTCTTTGATGCAGATTCAAGAGATAACTAGGAACTATTATGCTTTTGTGGCACTAATACTGAAATGAGCAAAACAGAGCACAAATACAGGTAATTCCGTGTCCTGATCAGTATTGTTTTGGCATCCAGCATGTTATTGTAGTGCTTCCTATGGTCATTGCAAATTTCTGCATTCTCTGCACTCTTTAGCTTTTTCCTGCAAATGCTGTGATATTTGACCCCCAAAACGTGAGAAACTCTCATATTTATGGGAAGATAAAAAGCAAATAAGAGTTTCAAGTTTGATTCAAATAATGTCATTTTTATGTTTTCCTAGCTTAAGCAAAGCGCTTTTGGTGCTTAACCACGACTCTATGATGCAGGTACATGGAAACTGTAACACAATTGTGCTTTTGTCACACACTCACTGAAATGAGTAAATCACAGTACTTTTCCCATTTCCTGATCCTTTTCGGTGTTGATTTGTCTCATTCAGCATGTTGTCTAGTCTTTTTGGTGTTTCTCGCCCTGCAAAGCGTTTTGGTTTATTACAGCGACTCTCTGATGCAGATTCAAGAGAGAACGAGGAATTATTATGCTTTTGTGGCACTAATACTGAAATTAGCAAAACAGAGTACAAAAACATGTAATTCCGTGTCCTGAGCCTTTTCTGTGCTGTTTTGGCATCCAGCATGTTATTGTAGATTTTTCCTATGGTCATTGCAAATTTCTGCATTCTCTGCCCTCTTTAGCTTTTTCCTGCAAATGCTGTGATATTTGACCCCCAAAACGTGAGAAACTCTCATATTTATTGGAAGATAAAACACGAATATGAGTTTCAAGTTTGATTCATCTAATATGTCATTTTTTTATGTTTTCCTAGCTTAAGCAAAGCGCTTTTGGTGCTTAACCACGACTCTATGATGCAGGTACATGGGAACTGTAACACAATTGTGCTTTTGTCACACACTCACTGAAATGAGTAAATCACAGTACTTTTCCCGTTTCCTGAGCCTTTTCGGTGTTGATTTGTCTCATTCAGCATGTTGTCTAGTCTTTTTGTGTTTCTCGCCCTGCAAAGCGTTTTGGTTCATTACAGCGACTCTTTGATGCAGATTCAAGAGAGAACGAGGAATTATTATGCTTTTGTGGCACTAATACTGAAATGAGCAAAACAGAGCACAAATACAGGTAATTCCGTGTCCTGATCAGTATTGTTTTGGCATCCAGCATGTTATTGTAGTGCTTCCTATGGTCATTGCAAATTTCTTCATTCTCTGCCCTCTTTAGCTTTTTCCTGCAAATGCTGTGATATTTGACCCCCAAAACGTGAGAAACTCTCATATTTATGGGAAGATAAAAAGAAGAAAAGAGTTTCAAGTTTGATTCATCTAATATGTCATTTTTATGTTTTTCTCGCTTAAGCAAAGCGCTTTTGGTGCTAAACCACGACTCTATGATGCAGGTACATGGGCACTGTAACACAATTGTGCTTTTGTCACACACTCACTGAAATGAGTAAATCACAGTACTTTTCCCATTTCCTGAGCCTTTTGGGTGTTGATTTGTCTCATTCAGCATGTTGTCTAGTCTTTTTGGTGTTTCTCGCCCTGCAAAGCGTTTTGATTCATTACTGGGACTCTCTAATGCAGATTCAAGAGATAACTAGGAATTATTATGCTTTTGTGGCACTAATACTGAAATGAGCAAAACAGAGTACAAAAACATGTAATTCCGTGTCCTGAGCCTTTTCTGTGCTGTTTTGGCATCCAGCAAGTTATTGTAGATTTTTCCTATGGTCATTGCAAATTTCTGCATTCTCTGCCCTCTTTAGCTTTTTCCTGCAAATGCTGTGATATTTGACCCCCAAAACGTAAGAAACTTTCATATTTATGGGAAGATAAAACGTGAATATGAGTTTCAAGTTTGATTCAATTAATATGTCATTTTTATGTTTTCCTCGCTTAAGCAAAGCGCTTTTGGTGCTTAACCACGACTCTATGATGCAGGTACATGGGCACTGTAACACAATTGTGCTTTTGTCACACACTTACTGCAATGAGTAAATCAGAGTACTTTTCCTGTTTCCTGAGCCTTTTCGGTGGTGAGACAAATCAACATTCAGCATGTTGTCTAGTCTTTTTGGTGTTTCTCGCCCTGCAAAGCGTTTTGGTTCATTACAGCGACTCTGATGCAGATTCAAGAGAGAACGAGGAATTATTATGCTTTTGTGGCACTAATACTGAAATGAGCAAAACAGAGTACAAAAACATGTAATTTCGTGTCCTGAGCCTTTTCTGTGCTGTTTTTGCATCCAGCATGTTATTGTAGATTTTTCCTATGGTCATTGCAAATTTCTGCATTCTCTGCCCTCTTTAGCTTTTTCCTGCAAATGCTGTTATATTTGACCCCCAAAACATGGGAAGCTTTCAAATTCAAGGGAAGACAATTGCAAATAAGAGTTTAAAGTTTGATTCATATTAATATGTCATTTTTATGGTTTTCTTTCTTAAGCAAAGTGCTTTTGGTGCTTAACCACAACTCTTTGATGCAGGTACATGGGATATTTAACACAATTGTGCTTTTGTCACACACTCAGTGAAATGAGTTAATCAGAGTACTTTTCCCGTTTCTCGAGCCTTTTCGGTGTTGATTTGTCTCATTCAGCATGTTGTCTAGTCTTTTTGGTGTTTCTCGCCCTGCAAAGCGTTTTGGTTCATTACAGCGACTCTCTGATGCAGATTCAGGAGATAACTAGGAACTATTATGCTTTTGTGGCACTAATACTGAAATGAGCAAAACAGAGCACAAAAACATGTAATTCCGTGTCCTGAGCCTTTTCTGTGCTGTTTTGGCATCCAGCATGTTATTGTAGATTTTTCCTATGGTCATTGCAAATTTCTGCATTCTCTGCCCTCTTTAGCTTTTTCCTGCAAATGCTGTGATATTTGACCCCCAAAACGTGAGAAACTCTCATATTTATGGGAAGATAAAACGCGAATATGAGTTTCAAGTTTGATTCATCTAATATGTCATTTTTATGTTTTCCTCGCTTAAGCAAAGCGCTTTTGGTGCTTAACCACGACTCTATGATGCAGGTACATGGGCACTGTAACACAATTGTGCTTTTGTCACACACTTACTGCAATGAAAAAATCAGAGTACTTTCCTGTTTCCTGAGCCTTTTCGGTGTTGATTTGAGACAAATCAACATTCAGCATGTTGTCTAGTCTTTTTGGTGTTTCTCGCCCCGCAAAGCGTTTTGGTTCATTACAGCGACTCTCTGATGCAGATTCAAGAAAGAACTAGGAACTATTATGCTTTTGTGACACTTATACTGTGCTTTTGTCACACACTCACTGAAATGAGTTAATCAGAGTACTTTTCCCGTTTCTTGAGCCTTTTTTCGGTGTTGATTTGTCTCATTCAGCATGTTGTCTAGTCTTTTTGGTGTTTCTCGCCCCGCAAAGTGTTTTGGTTCATTACAGCGACTCTCTGATGCAGATTCAAGAAAGAACTAGGAACTATTATGCTTTTGTGACACTTACACTGTAATGAGCAAAAAGAGCACAAATACAGGTAATTCCGTGTCCTGAGCCTTTTCTGTGCTGTTTTGACATCCAGCATGTTATTGTAGTGCTTCCTATGGTTATTGCAAATTTCTGCGTTCTCTGCCCTCTTTAGCTTTTTCCTGCAAATGCTGTGATATTTGACCTCCAAAACGTGAGAAACTTTCAAATTCAAGGGGAGACAATTGCAAATAAGAGTTTAAAGTTTGATTCATATAATATGTCATTTTTATGGTTTTCTTTCTTAAGCAAAGTGCTTTTGGTGCTTAACCACCACTCTATGATGCAGATGCATGGGATCTTTAACACAATTGTGCGTTTGTCACACACTCACAGAAATGAGTTATTCAGAGTACTTTTCCCGTTTCTTGAGCCTTTTCGGTGTTGATTTGTCTCATTCAGCATGTTGTCAAGTCTTTTTGGTGTTTCTCGCCCTGCAAAGCGTTTTGGTTCATTAAAGCGACTCTCTGATGCAGATTCAGGAAAGAACTAGGAACTATTATGCTTTTGTGACACTTATACTGATATGAGCAAAACAGAGTATAAATACATGTAATTCTGTGTCCTGATCTGTATTGTTTTTATTGTTAAAATATGATTTTGAATAATATGTCATTAATAGGTTTTTCTTGCTAAGGCAAGGCGTTTTGGTGCTTAACCACGACTCTATGATGCAGATGCATTAGAACTGTACAAATCAGTAGTGCATTTGTGACACAATCACGAAAATTACTTGTTCAGAGAATTTGTCCTATGTACTGAGCCTTTTCGGTGTTGTTTTGTCATGCAGCATGTTATTGTGTTTTTTTATGTGTTTCTTGCCCTGCAAAGCGTTTTGGGTCATTACACTGACTCTTTGATGCAGGTACAAGAAAACTGTGGAATCATTACGCTTTTAAGACACTATTACTGAAATGAGCAACTCAGAGTACAAATCCATGTAATGCCGTGTCCTGAGCCTTATTTCGACATCCAGCATGTCATTGTTGTTCTTTCTGTGATCAATTGCACTACTGTGTTGTCTCTGTCCTCTTAAGCTTTCTCCTGCAAAAGCGCTGGTATTTGACCCCCAAACCTGAGAAACTTTCAGATTCAAGGGAAGATAATCCGCGAATGAGTGTAATTAGAGTTTAAAGTTTGATTTAAATAATATGTCATAAATGGTTTTTCTCGCTAAAGCAAAGCACTTTTGGTGCTTAACCAGGATTCTATGATGCAGGTGCATGAGAACTGTGCAAATCAATAATGCTTTTGAGACACACTCACCGAAATGAGCAAATCAGAGTACACCTCCCGTGTCCTGAGCCTTTTCGGTGTTGTTTTGTCTTACAGTATGTTGTTGTGTTTTTTTGGTGTTTCTCGCTCTGCAAAGTGTTTTGGCTCTTTACCACGACTCTGCAATGCAGGTAAAAGAGAACTGTGGAATCATTATGCCTTTGTTACACTCACTGAAACGAGTAGTTTAGAGTACATTATCCGTGTCCTGAGCCTTTTCGCGGTTGTTTTGTCATACAGCATGGTGTCCTGTCTTTTTGGCGTTTCTTGCTCCGCTACGCATGATTATGCTTTCATGACATAAGAACTGCAATGAGCAAATCAGAGTACAAATCCATGTAATTCCGTGTCATGAGCCTTTTATGTGTTTTTATGGCTAAAGCAAAGCGTTTTTGGTCCTTTACAACGACTCTATGATGCAGATTCATGGGAACTGTAACAAAATTAAGCTTTTGACACTACTACTGAAATGAGTAAACCAGAGTACACTTCCAGTGTCCTGAGCCTCTTCGTTGCTGTTTTGTCATACAGCATGGTGTTGTTGCGCTTTTGTCATTACACATCAATACCTCTGCTTTCTCTCTCCTTTTTAGCTTTTCATATTTGACATAGAACACACACGAGTTACATCAAAATGACTTCAGAAACAGTCCAACAGATGATGAGAACTTAAAGCACGATTTAAAATATTTTTTCATTTTCCTTTATCGCTCTGCAAACCTTTTTTCTTTCACTAAACAGGTCCATTGGTATTGCCGTCCTCACTACTTTGTCACTTAATCACATCTGTGTGATCTATGTTGTACAAAAATCCATCTTATTCACTGTCGTGCGTTTTCAGTGCTGTTTTGGCATCCGGCACAGTACTGTTGTGATTACTGTCATCATTTCATATTTCTGCTATCTCTGCCCTCCGTAGACTTTTCCTGTGTTGCATTCATATCCAGGAGAAAACAATCGGAAAAGGTGTGTTCAAGAGTGATTTTGAATGATGAACAAAAAGCGTTCAAAATCAAACATCAAACGCTTGAGTTTACCTACAAAAAGCTGACAGACGCAATAAAGATGTCTTCAGCATCTCAAATCATAAATTGAATCATGACATGGTGTTTTTTGCTCTGCAAAGCCTTATATGCATAAAACTGTGATGTGCTCTTTATTTCGATCAGTATTTAATTAACACATAATTGCTTTTAAGCTCATGTCACATAGCTTTAGGTAATACTTTTTGAATGAGTTGTAACGACGTGCTATTTCACTCTGCAAAGGTAGAAACTCAGCTATGGCTTCTAAAAACATGAGCAGTTGTTGCTTTTTAGTGAAAAAATTACAATATTATCACTCACAATATTTTTATGTGCTTCAGAATGCGATATCAGCAAGTTTTACTGCCTACCTATGGTACTTGGAACTAAAACGTGCAAAGCTGTACTTTGTGACCACAAGATGGCAGCATGTGACTACAAGTGAAATCACCGCAAAACAATTTTGTCTTCAGTATTCAGGCTGAACAATATTGAACTGGAAAGGTGCCTTGCAGAAAATGCGTTGAAAGGCTGACACGAAAAGCTGCAATGCAAAACTGTGAAATTAATTGCACAAAAGCAGTGCATGACAACTGAAAATGCAAAACATGTAAAATAAAAACTACATAAAGTTGTGGTACAAAGCAATGAATAACAAAATGTGAAATAATATTGCACAGAGCTGCAAAAACATTTGCCTTTGGAAAGACAGTGAAGATCATTGTCTTTACTCCCCGGGAATAAACTACTTTCTGGGAAGAACCAACCACTTCCACAGTAGGTGATACTTCATCATGTAAAGCCTAAATGAAAAACATACACACAGATGCATGCATGATGCACACGCACACACACACACACACACACACACACACACACACACACACACACACACAAACACACACACACACACACACACACACACACACACACACAAACGAAAGTTGAGTTTATGTGTATATTCACGTGTAGTCTATTATTGTCTCATTTTAGTCTGTTGGAGCTATTCAGTGACCTGATCCCCATCCATTCACAAGAGAGGGCCACAAGAAAAAGATCTAAACCACCAAGCTACAACCTCACAAGTGAGGAACACCTTAGCTACATTGCCACAAAAAATAAAACCAAACCAAAGCAATCAAAAAAAAAAAAAATACAAAAGGGCAAAAAGGTCAACAGGAAAACACAGCAAGACAACCAGCCATGTCACTTCTGTAAGGCTCGCCATGGTAACCCTGATGATCCAAAGGCAACAGAGGAATGGATCATCAAGTCTCTAACTGCTTGGTCAGGTGCCATGAGAGCTATGGCGAAAAGAACGTCATCTGTGGCGATGATGGCTTCACCTGTTAGGAATGTGTCTAAATTCGTGTTTTAAGTAACAGTTTTTGCATAAATCCCATTTTAAGGCCTAGTAGGTTGCAGTTTTTATTGTTTTTATCAATGTGTTTTATGCCAAAGTTCACATTGCCATTTGCGATGAGCATATCAGTTGGTGTCTATTTATTCATTCATTTATTCATCATTTACTATGTAATTAATTGTCCTGATAATATGAAATTGTTCTAATAAATTATGTTGCCACATCGATAGTTGTTTTACAATAAAAATTAATGACTATCCCTTTGCAGCTGGACTGGCCCAACTTACCCGATAAGCATCGCATTTTACCTGATCAGCTGACCCATTTTACCTGAATTCTGCTTGTGTAAAAAAGTTGGCACAGCTGACCTATTAAGACCTGTAGGGCCTAAAAAAAAAATACTGCATAATTCCAACACAAAATGTAAAGAAAACAACCATTATTATTATTAGCCATAAAACCACATTTTAATAGAATGCATTATTTTTTGTAAATGCCTGAAGCTATTTACCAAGAAGTGGCCCAATTTAGCTGATGTCACCCTACATTGTGACCACAGGATGGCAGCATGTGACTACAAGTGAAATCACTGCAAAAACATGTCTTCATCTTCAGTATTCAGGCTGAACAATGTTGAATTAAAGATACACCACCCACCCACCAAACCCAGTTATGAAATTAATGGTACAGGCGTAATTTTAGTATGTTCTGTCTTGATGTGCGCGCTGCACAGGATCTCATGTGTTCACCTCTGCTTTATTGTTCGAACGGTGGCACAGCAGCAGCCTTTGGTTTTCTCTTCAAGCCCCTCAAACCTTTTCTGAAGATTTTCTGAGTTTCCTATCTCTCATTTACCTGCAGGAAGCCTTGTCTCCATTGTAACTCCTTATCACTCATCCTTCCTTGCTGGACTTGACTGACCTGTTTTCTTGAGCTCCATGTCATTAAAATCCTCTTCACCTTTGGCTGCAATAGAAATACGACGACAGTTACTGACAACATACTTTAAACAATTGTAAGAATAGAATAAAATAGAATAGAATAGAATAGAATAGAATAGAATAGAATAGAATAATTTTATTATAATGGAATAGAATTTCCCCAAAAGGAAACTTAGTTAATACAAACAATGAAAATAATGTGGATTTGGGTCTTAATGGTCAGCGTGTGTGAGTCCCTCCCCTATCCAAAACACAGACAGTCCTCCTTACTAGAGATGGGCGATACTGGGACTTTAGGTATTGATCCGATACCAAGTAAATACAGAGCCAGTATGGCAGATACAGATACAGATACAGATACAGATACAGATACAGATACAGATACAGACACAGATACAGATACAGATACTTTTTAATATTAAGGGTTGATGTATCATCGAGCTGCAGACCTCAAGGTGTTTTTTTTGTTTGTTTTTTTTTAATTATGTTGTTAAAACCTAGGACAAAATTTTGGCAAAGTTTGAAGGTGACTACAAATTAATTTTGTGTCATTATAAATCATATGTTAAGAAACAATACAACGGTAACAAAACAAATTTTACCCAAAACATTGGGATTTTTTTTTTTTAAGGAAACTAAAGTGCAAAAAATTATCACTTTAAGGTAAAATTAAAACAAATTCTTCTTTAGGGTACAGAGTTAAAGACTACAATACAAAAAATAAGTAAATAAATAAAATGTTCCCCCATTACTCCCCTCAGCACTCATTTTTTTAAAAGAGTAAAGTATAATGAAAAACCACACCAGAATAAATGTTGTGAAAAAAAATTGGAACAAACCCCTTTTTTTGGAGTCTGCTTTTTTGTTTTCCTGGTGCGGCTGAGCCACGTGACTGTCATCATCAAAAATCAGGAGAGTATGGGGGTGGGGGTGGGGGTGCTGCCCTGTGACACAGACATAGTCAAGTCTCCACTTTTAAAAAAAATTAAAACTACAGTATTGCTGTGTTACACGATATTATCAATATTTGTATTGATCCGCCCACCTCTACTCCTCACTCACAGTAGTCTCCTCCTGCATTCACATGAATCATGCAAGTGTGTGTCTCATTATGGTCACTTCTATCATCCCCGGCCCAGATTAAGGAAGAGGGTTGCTATTTAGACATTTAAGAAAAAAAAAAAAGTATGGACGGAAGACAGTTAATTTGTAGTTGTAGTAATTTTGTAGTTGATTATGATGTTGTGTTTTACCTGCTTTCTCTCTTCCATTGTTATTTCTCTGCCCTACAAAGTCCATGAAAATTACATGCACATGAATTATTCTGCAGATTAGACAGCAGCGTCATTTAGTGACTTTTAGTGACTTTGTGGACAGTCAATAGTGACTTTCTTTACTGAGGAGTTGGCATGTTGAAACTGGCAATGTTTCACTCAGCTTTAATGATGTTCGAAATGGTAAACAGTCTCATTCTTTCAGGTATTTCATGACTATACATGATATAATTGATTAAAAATAATCTGTTAATAGTGGATTATTTGGGTATATAGTAATCTGGGGTGTTAAAAACAACAACAATTTACACCGAACTCAACCGAGAACCGTGACTACAAAACCGTGATAAGAACTGAACCGTGGATTTTGTGAACCGTTCCATCCCTACTTCATCACACACTTCAGTTAGAGCATCCTGTCTCTTATGGAACTCCTGAGCGCAGTGAGTGTGTGTTGAAATTTTCAGTTTGCAAACCAAAAGACTGCATGCAGAGTATTTAATCCTAAGGCGTAAATTAATACAAGACCACATCTCTAACAAAGACATATAAATTATGAGTGCTTCGCATTATGTTGAAGAGATATAGTGTACTTTATAGTGGACGTGAGAGATTAAGTGTTGGTGAACGATAACCATGTGTGAATGATACAGCATTCATTTACAGAAGTCTGTGCTTCAGTGTAAGGGGGCCCCCAAATGAAATTTGCCTAGGCCTCATACTCACTTGGGCCCTGTTGTAGTATTTGGTTGCAAAGGGAAACTGATATCATGGAACCAAAAATATGGCCCCAATATTGTGCAGATCTACTACTCATGCTTAGCTAAAGGGGTGATTCAGATAAATGTGAGGGAAGAAAAAAAGCATTTCAAACAGGAATAAAGATATCGCCTCATCTTAGAAATAGAATGGACCTTCAGAAGTCTAGAGGTGTACCAAGTGTAACACAGAGATCAGTAGCTTTATACATACTACGTAGTCTTATGTGTATATACAGGAATTTTTTGGGAAAATTGTTTCAAAGTGTGCTTTTTAACAAGGATTGGAGAATGGACCCTTGTATGCCTTCTGTTGGGGTTAAAATCAAGAACACCTATAATGAAAAACTGTGGAATGTTGACCTATGCTGCAAGAAAGTTTGTAACTTAAATGGACTTCAGAAAAGCCACCAACCCTCTCAGAATGGCACAAAGTTATATTTGCACTGCTTCCCATAGATTATTTGACATACCGCACCAAAAAGGAAAATTGGAACATTTCATCATATATGGACTCCCTTTCTTGATTATGTGGGACCGAGAATATGTAAGGTATTCTGGCAGATGCATCCTAGACTGAAGGGGGTTCACTAAAAGAGAAGGAGAGGCTCTGTTGTCGGTATCAGTTCATTCCCCGTATTTATCTATATTTATTGTGTGTAAGTTTTGTCATGTTCATCTGTGCTGTGCCTGTATACAAGTTCGGGGGATTGTGTTGATTGGGTGGGAGAGAATAGAACAGAAAAGAATAGAATAGAACTTTATTGTCATTGTAACATGTACAACGAAATTGAAATCACGGCAGCAATCAAGAAAACAAAAGTAAGAAAGTGCAAAAAGGTCCATAAGAAAATAGATGATGACAGCTTGTCCATCATTCTCCAGTTCAACCAGCCTCCACCTCCACAGGGTCCAGGACTAAGCTTCTTCAGTCATGCTCCATCTCTGTCTCCTGTATCCTGTTTGCTCACAGCAGGTGAAGCTCTTCCAACATGGCGTTGGTGTCTGATGTTAGCTTCGTAGCCATGTTTGTGAATAGCATGATGCGACTCTGCCCTCTGGTTTTCCCTCTATTGCTGGGTTAGCACAGCTAGCTCGTCCATCCCATTGGAGATAGATCCTACGTCCCCAATAACAATGGATGGAAGGACAGGCTCATATCATCACTTCTTAGCTCACACCTGAGAACCAGCATGTCGTCCTCACCTCCTTCTCCTCACTTTGTGGGAAGACATCAGGCCTTACACCAGTTAGCATTGACATGCTACAGACTGCTAACAGCTGAGTTCACATGTAAACAATGTGGCCATGGTTACATGTAGGATCTCCAGACAAACACAGGAGCAAAAATAGTAAAAATATCACTGAAGCCACAAAAAGTTTGGTGTCCATGACCAACAAATGAGCCAAACAAAGAAATGATCTACTCCAAATACAAAAATTACGAAAAAGAGACAAAAAAAATGACAAGAAATGGACAAAAAAAGAGAGAGCTGCTGCAAAAGGCAGCCATAGCCAACAGGGCGGCGCCTAGCTCTGTGTTTCTGACTGTATGATGATCCATAATAGGAATACTTGAGTCCAGATCAATGTGAGAGGATGACAAATGTCCACATAAAACATATGTGGGTGATTTAATCAGTTATTATGTGAGTAAAGCAGGGTCACATTATCTGATGGCTACGCTGTTGTCTCCTTACAGCATGTTCTTAAATAGTTGTTTTTTTAAATTATAGCCACAACGCTCATTTTAAATTTTTACTTATTTATTGAACATGTTTAGAGGGATTACATTATATAACGATTGTGAAGACAAGTATAGATAAACTAAAACGTAAATTTAAAAGGATTTGTACATGTATCTCATGAGAGCAGGCACAGCAAACTACATATTTGAAACAGTTCATATAGACTTTTACATAAAATGTAGCTCTTAGCAAACTATGATTATAGTATATATTTCCTTTAAAAGTCGCCTGATCTAATGTAGGGTTTTCAGTTCCTGGGTTATGAAGCTGTATATACGATGGTTTCTCCTTTATCAGTAGGAAGCCATCACAAGCGGTGCTTACTCGTGGGTAGCAAATAAAGCAACATCAATCGACTGCTTTGTATAAATTACACACAATTTCTACAGATTTTGCAAACATTTACCCCAGATGTATCTTTGAGTACGCCATTTACGTAACTCAACTTCTCCTCCTCTTTTTTGGACAATGCACACACAGTCAATGCCCGCCATCGCCCCCTGCGTTCACATTTTCCGATGGTCACAGGTTTCAGTGCAGCACCGTTCAGACATCTAGCTGCATGTAATTGTTTATTTTGTCCACTAGATGTCACAGTTGTGCGGTGTAGCACCGCTGAAGGAACAGAGGTACAAGGGAAATTTTAGAAGACAATTCATGTGTTTTACTGTCTTCTTACAGTGAATAAATACTGGAGGAATTGTGAATATGTCAGCCCCCTCCATGTGCCAATCATCGCACGTTTCACAGACCTTCAAAACATTTTATTGCTCCATTCACCCCTTGTGGCAAGTGTTTGCAAGTTTAAATGACGGTAAACTAGCGGGATAGATTACAGATAAACTGCAGTGCGCATGTTTCGTTTCGACATAAAGTTGTCCTCTTTTTGCTCCTTTTAAGTTCTAGAGTTAATATGATGAAAGAAAAAGAAGCATGGAGCTATTTTTTTCTAGGAGGAACTAAAAACGGGAATTTCTTCAGTGGCTTCTAATCAAACTTTCTGAAGTCACACAAAAATTGCCCCTAGATGTGGACTATTTCCAGTTCAGTCAGGACCACTTTGTCAAAAATAAACTTTATTAACTTGCACAATTTTCATTTGGCGGTATGGTTCTGTTCTGGGACTCCCTGCTCTTCCACGCGCTTGCGTGGAAAGCCTGAGGCAGGAAGAGCACACCTTCCTGCCCATCATGAGCCATCATGAACGGCATAAACAGGGAGCGCAGCAGCAAAATAAAAACCCAGACAGAGCAGAGCAAAACATGAATAAAATAACAGGAGGAGCTGGGGTGGAGGTGGGTTGCGAAGTGCCAGCAGAGGAAGCAGGAAGTAGGTTTGACAGGAGCAGCTTAAATAGCCCGCTCTAACAGCAGTTTTCCAATAGGAGGTGGACACGGGAGTCAGCCGAGCCATCAGCTGATCTGCACCGATGATGACAGCTATGTTGTTAGAGCTTGATGTCGTGACCTGCCTGAACTAACGCTACGCTTAATTTTATTGTCAACCAGGAGATGCAACTTTTTAGAACATTTTCCAGCCAGGTTGAGATGCCGGGGAACATCACCCATGCTTTTACTGAGCTGTTAGCGCTGCACAAAGTCTGATCAGTGAGACCAAGGAGTTGAAAATGCTGACATAGCACGGTGCATGTTCACTTTCAGGGGGTGTGGCAGGGGCAGTTTCCCGTCAGGAAAGAGGGTGCACAATCAGTGGTATTTATGCATTTATATATAATTTTCAGTAAAAAAAAAATCATCTATGGTAAAAAAAACAAAACAAACGCACTGTGAGAATTTAAAGTTAATTGTACTTGTACTAGAACTTGTACTAGAACGTCTGTGGCGAGACGCAAGGATGGCTGTAACAAATGTGCACTATGAGAGTCTTCACAGCCTTGAAGATGAAGGTCTTCTAGATCCCTCTGATAGCATCCACCTCTTCTTTGTCCAGCATGTTTTCCTTCCGCATCTGCAAAGGGACCTGGGCCCTGTTCTACGAAGCAAGTTTAGCCTACCGAGATAGCCTTGGAGCTACCTCGCTGAACTGAGCGCGGTAGCCGGCGGTCTCGCTACACGGTTTCACGACGCTGGTTATCAACCTCATAGGTGGATCCAGCTAGGCAATGAGCGCGTGCACACATATAAGGCGGGGCCCGCTGCATCTGACCAATCGCGAGCATGGAGCAGTCTGGAGCGTCAGAGCAGGCCGGAGACAGAAGGACCGCATACTTCACTCAGGAGGAGCAGGAGGTGATCATGAGGAAGTATGACGAGCTGAAACATGTAATTAACGTTAAAAGCAACAGCGCCGCTGTTAAGGAGTGTTAAGGAGTGCTGGCAGAAAATTGCTGACAGTCTAAATGCGTAAGTGTAGTAGTGTAATCTTTTGTGCCATTATCATCCTGAAATAGCACTGTTCACCATGCACTTTTACTGTAACATGCACCATACCTAATTTATTTCTTAGATGAATTTATTCATTTGTTCATTACTATCGTGTTTACATTTTTTGCAATATGTAGCCCACATGAGCCCTATATGAATTCCTGTCACAATTTTAATTTGGGCAATAAAATATTGTCATGGAACAGAAGTGTGGGCATTAAAGATCTTATTACGGCAATGAGAGTTCTTCATTCCCTTTAACTACATGTAGAAAGTGTCATGTACTACCAACCCCTCCCAGGAAAAACTTTCATAAAGGTGGTCATCCGAAAAAGAGACTGGGTCGGGCTCCGATGTCCATGGGATCCTCTAAGAACGGACAAGCCTTTTTTTGTGAGGGCTCATTGGTCAGTGGGCGGGGTTTTTAAAGTCCGCGAGTTCAATCTAGAACCTAACCTGCCCCGGAGCAGGTTAGCCGTTCAGCGTGTGTTGCCATGGAGACTCGCCTCGCTGAGAAGTGATCCCGTGTCGTAGAACAGGGAATCCGGAACCAATCCTCAAAACTACCTCGCTAAGCAGTAATCCTGCTTCGTAGAACAGGGCCCTGATGTCTCCAGGGTGGGTTGGGATAATCACTCCCTAAGAACAGAACAACAACTGTCGAGAGTGGGACTCCTCCAGAATCCCACAGATACACTGAACTTTGCACTGGTACTAAGCAAGTACAATTTCCAGGAGCACCTTGTACTGTGTGTTGTAGTTCTGAGTAGCATTGCTCCAGGTATATCTCGAAAAAAGAGAATAACGTGAAAAAGTTAGATTGTTTGGTCACTCATTTCTAAATTGTAAATCTATTTATGGCACACAGAGTGAAATTTTTGAAGCATTTATTTTTTAAAAAGTTGATTATTATGGCTCACAGATAATGAAACCCCCAAATTCAGTGTCTCAACGGTTAGAATATTGTGGGAAAAGCTGATTATTGTAAAGTTATGATGTCACACCCAAATCAGTTAATAAACTCCAAACTCCTGCAAAGGTTTGCTGAACCTGTAAATGGTCTTTCAGTTTGGGCCACAACCATGGTAAAGACTGCAAACTTGACAATGTCCAGACGACAGTTGATGGCACCCTCCAATTTGTATGTACATTTTGTGCATACAGAAAAAATTGTATACCCAACAATGGACTCCCTGTTGGGAATAGACTCCAGTATATCCACAGTTAAGGATTTCATCAGCTAGATCAGGCAGTTCAAAGCTCAACCTGAAAATAAAATGACCATGGCAAAAAAAAAAAAAATTTTAACAGTATTTCCTGACACAACATGCTCTATATCCTCTTATAGCTCATCATTTCTAGCAAATCAAGATTATACCTGGTCAATTAACCCTCGAAACTGGTCATCTGCTACTGCATCACTGTTGAGAATTATTGGATTTATATGGCCACTACCAATGTAGTAATGACACAAAAGGCTGGGGTTGGGGCACCTTGAGCCAAACTTGCAGCTAAAATCACTCCTACGGTCCTGTTCACAAAAAAATTGCACAGTTGTATCACTTAAGTTAGAATACCTACAAAACGATCAGAATGAAAATATAAACACACCTGTAGAGACCACAATCAAAATCAGTCAGAGAATATTGTGAGCTTTTGTTATGTCGAGGTCCCTCAAAGAATCGACCTTCAGTTCCAGTCACCATTTCATAAAAACAAAACAAAGCATTTACTGTGGTGCTCAAACAAAATAATTTGCATGTTTTTATAATTCTTCTAATTTGTACCAGCAGTAAATAAGACTTTAGACGGGAAAAGACAGGAAGAGAAGAGAAACAAAGTTTGCAGCATAACACACTTCTCAAGAATAGAAATCCTTCAGTAAGTGCATATCTTTTTTAACAGATGAAAGTTTAACATAGGATGGCCTTTTTTTTTTTTTTTTTCTTACAAACTCTCATTCAGTAGCTTAAAGGTCATAAAATTGAACCCCTTTAAGACACATGGTTCTTAGGAGAATCATGGACAGGGGTCAGGGACACAGTTTTGTTAGAAAAGCCAGAACAATATGACTAAATAATTAAATCAACATCTGAGTCTTGATCTAATTTTCTGCTTGCTCTGTAAGACTCTGTGTAAGACTGAAAAAGTGTTGCTGGTGATTTACCAGTGACAATTTTTTTTTTCGGAGGCCACCTGTGTCCACCCCTGTGTCTCCAAAGAAGGTGACTGCCAGTGTAGTAGTGGGAGAATTTTTCTGCTGGCGTTACCACTGCAGAAGGCCTCTCTCAAGGATGTTTGTTGAGATCTGGATATGGAACTGCTTTTCAACATCAACACCTCGACACATGGTTTCCAAGATATCATCAACACTGTCAAATTTTATTGCTCGGCTCCCACACAAAAACAAGCCCTTTGCTATCTGCAGGAGGCCTTTGATATTCTGCAGGAAAATCTGAGGGAGCTAAAGTTGGTTCTAAATTCTGAGAAAACAAAACTGATGACTTTCACAAACTCGAGAAAGAGGTCACAGAACCTACCATCTATTGTTGCAACTCAGGGTCATGTAATTGAGTCTGTATCTTCGGATAAATACCTTGGATTTGTGATTGATGATTCTCTGTCATTTAAGCTTCATATTGAGCAGCTCATAAAGAAGCTTAGGCTGCGACTGGGCTTTTACTACAGGAATAAGTCTTGTTTCACTTTTGCTGTGAAAAAGCATGTTGTTTCTTCTACTTTCTTGCCACTGATTGATTATGGTGACGTCTTATACCAGCATGCTTCTTCTCAATGTCTTAAATCTTTGGATGCTGTTTATCATGGAGCTCTAAGGTTCATAACAAATCTCAAGGCTCTAACACATCATTGTACTCTGTATGAGCGTGTTGGGTGGCCCTCTCTGACCATTCGTAGACGGAATCATTGGCACATCCTGATTTACAAGGCTATTCTTGGCCTGCTCCCATCTTACTTGAGTAACTATATTCACTTGAAAATTTCTGGAAGCTACAGTCTTTGTTCTGTGACTCAGTCACAAAATTTACTCTTGCTATCGGTCCCTAAAGTTCGTCTTGAAATGGGTAAAAGAAACTTTGGATACGCTGCTCCTGCAGACTGGAATCTGTTACAAGAAAAACTGAGTCTTGGAGAGCTGGTCTCTTTGAATCGTTTTAAATGCAGATTAAAGGCTTTAGAGGACGATGAAGCAGGCTGTAAATGCTTTGACTGAAATGTTCTGCTCTGTGACTCTGACTTAACTGATTGAAATGTTTGTATCTGTGTTTGAAATTGTCTCATGTCTGTAACTTTGTAAATGTGCTGCTGCCTATCTTGGCCAGGACACTCTTGAAAAAGAGATTTTTGATCTCAATGAGGCTCTTCTGGTTAAATAAAGGTTAAAAAAAAAACAAAAAAAAACAGTAAGCATAATCAGTAGATGTAAACTACTTGTGTTGAAAACAAATGCACGAGGATAACTTCATGTATTTACACACTAGATTTACTTTTTGATGACTTCTCCATTTTCCTGGCTCAAGGCATTTGCCTTACCCGTCTCAAGATGGTCTATTCCTCTACAAAAGTACAATAAGAATCTTGGTTGAAAAGAATAGCAAAAACGGGTAATGTAAGTTGCATCTTCAAGTAAAATAATCCCATATAATACATGTAATATCTTCGGATATTTATGAAGAGAAGCACGCATTTACTTATTATTCGACTTGGCTTTTAACTTGGGGGGGGGGGACTTACAACAGGTTTTCTATCACAGCAACTCACACTCTTCTTCTGGCTATACCCCTGTATAAACAACTCACTAGCAACCTCTATTGGTAGTAGGCCATAATAGCATCTCACTATATAAGATTATCTATTACCTTTACCCACACGTGCTTGCATGAAGTTGTAGGAACTCTGGGGTAAATTTGATGAAACAGATATGGCATCGGAACTTCTGATGGAGACTAATAAAAGATTTACCCTGAAGATCCCAGGTCGACTGGCATGTACAAACCGTTCGTCCTATTCATAAGCTGTAAAAAGTGGCGTTATCCTCAGATCCTCAAGTTTCCGAGGGTACCTTGATGTATTACAAACAATGTCAGCAACATGCCAAGGTAATGCCGGGAAAGAACAATGATTTTGTGAAACTGCCATCAACATCGTTTGCAGTTTGCAAACTTTATTTATATAGCACATTGTAAACAACCGCAATTGGCCAAAGTGCTGTACAGGCTTAAAATCAAGATCAATAAAAACAAAATGGATAAAACCACAATCAACTAAAACAATCGTTAATAAGAATAAGTTTAAACAGCGGGAAGGTAAAAGACACAATAAATAGTAGAGGAAAAAAAAAAAAAAAGAACACACGGTAAATAAACACTGGCTGAAGAAGAATACTAACTAAAGAAGTCAGGCAAAATAAGGAGCTACACAGGAGGCTACAAAACTAACTAAGGTTATGCTGAAATTAACTCAAGATAAACAGAAATCACGATCTCAGACTAAATGGGGCTGAGCTAGGAAACACACAACCCGCATGGCAAAAGACACACAACAAAACGGACTAAAAAACGAAACAGACCCAACCACACTACAGAGCTCGCACTAGAGTTAGCTGACCCAGAGAGACAGGAGAAACCTTGGTAGACAGCCTAAGAGAAGGGAGAGCTTTAAGGAAGGCAGGCTGAGGAGGTGTGCAAGCGAGGCAGGGGAGGCTTCAGAGTTGGATAATCAAGAAAATACAGGTGAGTCAGGCTGAATGGGTCCAGGATCTGAGATACAGGAAACAGTGTTAAAATCCAGAGCGTAATATGCAAGAAAAGACTGAGTTTAAGCTTACTACTGACTGTGGTATGCAAAGATCTAGCTCACAGTAGCGGCTGCAGTCTGGTTTTATGGCAGAGGAAGGTGACTGCTGGTGAACCAGTCTGGTGATTACCAATCGCCTGCCCCTGCCTGCACTCCACACACCTCACTCATGCTCACCTGGATAAGGAAAAGAGGAAAGGAGGGGGGAAGGGAGACTCTGCCACTAAGCAGAGCTGGAGGCCCTGGGTGCGTCTAAAAGCGATAAAGTTCCATCCTCCCTTCCTCCACTTGCGTCGTTCACTTGAGTCTTAGTTCCTCCCACCAGAGATGGATGCATGGGCGAGACGCGAAGAAATGAAGAGAGGAGAGAGGATGGAGGAGATTCGTTTTTAGAGCAATGGCACATCCTCTCCTCCAGAGCGTCACATGAAGCAACGTGTTTCACTGATGACGGCATCAGCTGATCACCTCTGGATCATCTGTCAGTCAGCTCTAACAAGCTCTAACAGCTGTTTGTGTGTCTGCACATGTGCGCTGTAACAACTCTGATAAAACATAAACAGTAATAGAGCTTTGTCTGTTCCTTAAACCAGTTTAAGAAACACGTTGCCACGAAAAAAACCTGCACTCTGTTTATTCTGTGTGCAGTTATGAAGCTTGAGGATCACTTTACTGGTAAAATGCGTTATTGTTAGATTATTTATGAATAATTTAGCCTTTATCTAGATCGTGGACTCTGAAGCTTATTAATCCAACCTAGTTTATTCTGTTTCAGGAAGATATTATTTATTAGATTTCAGTAAAAATCCTCCATTATATTGATTTGATGATGGTTGTGTTCAGTGTTTTGTGCTTTAAACTCTCAACAAACACTTTATTACCTGATATATGATCAGTTTCTGAACAATCCTCAGCACCTGTCCTCAGCTCGCCTTTTCTCTCTCATTAAACTCTGTTGTGTTTGTGAAGTTTCATGTACAGAAGTCTGAGCTGCTGCAGCGTCCAATCAGAGAGCGATATTCCATATGGGGGCGTGTCAGTCAGTGGCAAGACTTCCGCAAAGCCAGCTCACGTGTTTCCTCTAGGGCTGCAACTATCAAATTTTAGTACTCGCGTACTCTACTGAAAATTACATTGAGTACGCGAGTACTCAGATAAAACGCATTTTGGCGTACTTAAACAGCAATTATTTTTCAAATGGAAATTTGTTTCAAGCAAGTGTAAAATCAAGTCACTTTGGGGGATAAATTTTAAATTCTGACTACAGATATGACATTTTAACTAGGAACAAGACATTTTTGAAAGATTTTGAGTCTTTGCAGTGTTCAGACTAAAATGATTATCCCTGCTGTATTGGAGCACATATGGCTCCATTACTACTTGATATTTGTACCCTTCTACCCCTGACACCAGCCCAGTTAGCTCTATTATGTTTTTGTTTTTTAATCTTCTTCACTCTTCAGTGCTGTGTTTTGTAGATTATCTACAACACTAAATCAGTAATCAACTAATTTGCATAACAAGTCACTTGTATGTAACGGTTGCATTTTCTTAATATATCACCTCTTCATGGTCCATATCCCTGGACATGTTGGAATGCCTTTTTCCAAGACCAGCCTGGGCAAGGTCAAACTCTTCAGAAGAGGTTGGGGTTATCTCCGGATTCAGGTTTAACAGTTATCCATAGATGCTAAAAGGCCTCCGAACTTTTAGATGCTGTGCCATAGGTTTTCAAACTCTGTATCTTTTGCTTTCCAGAACAATATTTCCTGTGAAAAAAAATGGGAGAGATCTGATTTTGAAATATAAATTCCGAATTTGAAATATAAAAATACTATTACCATACTATACTAAAAATACAAAAAAAATAAATAAAACGTGACACACACACACACACCACACACACACACACACACACACACACACACACACACACACACACACACACACACACACACACACACACACACACACACACACAGATAACCTGGGCCCATATTCACAAAGGTTCTCAGAGTCCTCTCAGAGAGCTCCTAACTAAAAATTCCTAGCAAGGAGTCTTAGCTCAAGAGTGATTCAGGAAGGTTGTAAGAGCAACTCTGAGCAAGGAGGAGACAGAAACTTTTATCTTAGGTTGTGTCCGAAATCATTCACTCATTCTCTACTCACTCCTCACTATATAGTGAATTCGATGTAGCGGACTACATCAGCTAAATTAAAACAACATTTCCAACACTACTCACTCACTCACCAGCCGCTAACAGTGACATAATTACACTCGCGTCGCTCATGGACGGCTAGGGATTTACAGTAATTACTTTTCTCAAACACTGCAAAACGTTTTTTATTTCAGTGATAACTAATGTTATACTTGGCATATTTTCCGCAACAGCTAAATAGAATAACTTATTACACATTATTTATAAAATTCATAAACCATATATTTGCACAGCAACTTGTGCTATATTTAAGAATTACAAAGTCCGGTGAATGCATCATCCGCAATGAAAAATTTTGCAGCTAACATCTGTGTCGTTTGTTTCTCTGCTCAAAGTTGTGAGACACGTTCGTCCGAAAGTTTAGCAGAGAGCTTAGTGTCATTCTCTGACAGTTTTTAAAGATTTTTCATGTTATCAGTAATCACTAATCATGTAATCAGCCATTCCTTCAGTTTGAAATCATGATGGTATATATTGCTATTATAGTGAGCATCTCTAATACAGTACTTTACAAAATGCATTGTGGGATACATTGAGTGGACTATATATTGAATGACCATGCTTACTGAGAATTCGGACAGCACTACAAAATGACATATTCACTATACAGTGCACTATATAGTGAATAAGAAGTGATTTCAGACACAGCCTTAGTGAGGACGTGTGGTTGACACTGTTGCTACGAGAAGAGCAACGAGAAGAGGACGAGAAGAGTACCGACTGGTACTCTTCTCGTACCAGTCGGTTGGTACCGACTGGTACATTTGAGGGACAAACGTAAACAAAGTCTTTGTCAGTTCAGAGGTCATTACAGCCACATTGCGCTGTCTGAAGTGACAAAGACTGCAACAGAGGACTATCTCAGAGCGGACCATGATGGAATATTGGTGAAAAACATGAGTTTTTGGACGATTAATGCAGTTTTAGGAGCGGTGCTGTCTATGCCCCGATGGATCCCATTATACGGACGTCCGCTGCACGATTTTGGATCTAAATATCTCCTGAAGCACTGCTTGGATCAGGAAAACCTTCTGGGTGAGTATTTTGTTCTACTTCATTCTATAAACAATGTAAAAACTGTATAAACCGAACTTTTCCTTTAAGTGCCTACGCTTCCTGAAAGCAACAGCACCAAGGAAGGCTCTGAGCCATCTTTGATGCTGTCACTCACAATCCCACACCCTTCTCAGTCAAGACCAAGCTCCCCGCACCAAAACAGGGCCAAAAGTTTGAATCTGAAGAAAAAAACAATCCGAAAGTGAAAAAAATATCTGAAACCCAAAATGAAGATTTGAATGCCTAAAAAAAAACAGGCTGAGGGAGATTTTATAAAAAAGAAAATTGCACCAGAAAAAACAAACACCTCAAATTTTAAAAAAATCAAGAGTAAAAACTGAATTGATTTGTTTAAAAACATTAAAGAGGTGAATCAAGACTATTTTTGGATTGAAAAAGAATTGCTTTTGCTTATTTTTTTGTTTTGGTTTAGTGTGTTATTTATTTTTAAAATCAGGATTGTTTTATTTTATTATTTTTAAATCAGGATCAAACTAAAAAAAATATTGTTTCAATTTTTTTTTTTAATGATTTTTTTTTTCTTATTTACAAAACTTTTGGCCTTGACTCAGCTCCATACATTTGGTTATCATCTCTACTTTATGCAAAGCAAATCTGTTGGGCAGTCTGTGAAAACTACAGAAGTGGATTAGGGCCATTTGAGATGGAGAAAATAATTTTGGGCAGGTCGAGATTATTGCTGCACTCCATTTGTACTCAGAGCTGGAAGTCGGGAGTGGGGTGTCATCTCCGAGGTTCAGCGTTCCAGTTGCTAAGTCGGAAAAAAAACTTGGCATAACAGCAGTATTTCTGTATATAAACATTGAATTATACTATGTATACAAAGCTGCTTAATTGCAACAAACACTAGTCAGAAATTGTTAGAAAAGAATATAATAGAAGCTTATTTACATTGTACAACTGAACTCAGAATTTCCTACTGGGGACTCGGGGTTGGTGTGAGTGCTCCAACTTACAAGTCGGAAATTCCGACTTCAGGAGCTGTTCCTGTTGGGCATTCCCAACTGGAACTCGCAAATTCTGACTTCCGAATACAAATGGAATGCAGAATAAAGTCGAAATGATGAGAATAAAATTGAAATTTCAAGATCAAAGTGGAAATGACTAGAATAAAGCTGAAAAACAAATTCAAGATCAAAGTCAAAATGACGGGAATAAAGTTGAAATGACAAGAATACAGTCAATAAAGTAATTTGAGATTAAAGTCGAAAGGACGAGAAAAAAAGACAAAATAACCTGCTCTGATGTTTACCGGCAGTACGCCGGGTACAGTCAGGTCCTCAACAGTCACAGACACGACTGACAGTAGTAACAGCTGCCATACAGGAGCCTAAACGACAATCTTCGGAATCTGTGTTTGTGTGACGAGTTGGTCTTTTACATTTTTATTGCATGTGGTGTTATATGAAGTGTGTGGGTAGGTAATGACTTTTCTGACTGGCCCTGAAGTATCCCCCCCTAAAACCAGCTCATAGGAGACCGGCGGGCAGGACTTCAGGACAGACACCTAAAAAGAGCAGCAGATAGCAGAGAGGGACGACAGTAAGACCGCAAGCAAAGCACGAGAAGTAACCCTGAAAAGACCCTTGCTCTAGGAAGAAGAAGCAGCAGCCAGTTGTGGGCCTTTACGGTTTCCTGTGAAGAGAAGGAGGCTGATGTTGGGGAGTCACCGTGGAGTTGCCAAGGGGACCGTTGCTGTGAGGCACTGGCATTAGCTTTGAGGAGAAGCAATGTTGGATGCACCCCTCTCTGAGTTAAGTACCCTCACAGGACCTTTTTATATTGAACCTTGGACACGGTTATAATTGGGTCAAGGAACTTTTTAAACACAAAACACCAGTTTTATTCTTTTCTCTTTGTGGGTTTTAAGTGTTTTAAGGGGTTTAAGATCCTTTAGGGAGCTATTCTTTTATGCTAGTTCTTTTTTAGGATTTTACTCAGACACTTCTTTCTAGACCTGCAACCTATCACAGAGCCATAATGTGTGTGTGTGTGTGTTTTTTTGTCAAAGATTTTCATTATATTTTCTGTTATGTGTACAGGAAAGAAAAAGACATTTTAGGTACACAAAGCAGAACAATTTCGGAACAAAAATATTATATTCAATCACACTTATTCACACTACAAGAACTAAGAGACAAGACAACACACTCAATCGACATGGGGTATCAACAAGTGGACAAGTGGTATCGCAGAAATGAAGGGGAAGGGAAAGACAAGAGAAAAAGAAAGAAAAAGAGGAAAGGAGAAATATGCATTTAAGTATGTAGTAATATTCAAATAATGAAAATAAATAAATAAATAAGAAAATAAAGAAAGAAAGAAAGAAAGAAAGAAAATCAGCAAGTCAGTAGTTCATAGGTTTTCAGCCTCAATGATAGGGTATCTATATGAGGTAAAAAGGGTTGCCAGATTTCATGGGAGGTCTTAAGGGAACCTTTCAGGGAGAATCTGATTTTCTCAAGTCTCATGCAATGTAAAATTTCTTGAATACATCTTTTATGTGTAGGTGGGTATAAATGAGTCCATTTAAGAAGAATGAGCCTACTTGCTAGCAAGGTAGAAAAGTCAAAAATACGATATGAAAATTTTGACCAGCCAGAGGATGGAAGCAGTCCAAAAAGAGCAATAAGAGGGTCGGCGTTCACAGTGCAGCCAAGGACTTTCCCTAACGTATCAAAAATGGTGCCCCAAAAATCAGTCAGTTTAGTGCATGACCAAAACATATGCATGTGGTCAGCTGGAGACAGTTAACACCTGTTACAGGAGTCGTCTCTATCTGGATAGATTTTGGCTAGTCTCACATTAGTGAGGTGTCTCTTGCGTAAAATCTTACATTGTTGAAGTTGTTGTCTGGCGCATATAGAAGTATGAGCAAGGTTAAGTATGCAGTTCCATTGTTCATCGGAGACTGTGATTCTGGGGTCCTGGTCCCAAATAGCCCTGAGGGAGTGGAGGGAGGTGGGGTTTATTCTGAATATTGAGTTTTACAAGACTGGGGTCTGGGATTTATGGTTTATTTTGGTCAAGAAGGGAATCCATCAAGGTCTCTGGGGGGGGGGGATTGATTTTTCACAAATGACGGATCTGAAAAAACAGGATAAGTGAGATTAAAGTAGAGAATTTTTTTTGATAGGACTGCAAATGAAGGGAAAACACCCACGATATAAAAGTCATCAAGAATTTGCAGACCTTTATTTGACCAGGATTCAAAAGCTAAGTCGGAGCAGGATGGAAGAAATAAAAGGTTTTGATAAACTGGAGCAGGTTTCGATGAGGAATGTAGGCCAAATTGTTTCCTTAATTGACTCCAAATTTTCAAGGTCTCAGAAATAATGGCGTTCTGTGCTATTCGCTTGATTGGTGAACTTAACTGTGAACAAATCACTGACCATAACGCAACGGGTGAGGAGGCTTGTTCCATGTAGGCCCATAGAGGGTGATTATTAGGAGCCATCTTAACATTCCAATAAAGGATTTGCTGATATTGCTAGCCCAGTAGTATCTGCAAAAATCAGGTGAGGCCAGACCCCAGCGAGATTTAGGAAGTTGGAGAGTTGATCTTTATTCTAGCTTATTTATTGCACCGTAAAAAAAGGAATTAATCAGCTGGCCAAGTGAAGAAAAAAAAGATTCGCAGATGAGCACTGGAACATGTTGAAAGATATCAAGAAAGCAGGGAAAAGTACCGTCATTATGATCAGGTTGATACGACCTGGTAAAGGTAAAGGGATAGTGGACCACCTAGTCAGATCTGATCTGCAGTGCTCAAGTAAAGGTTGAAAGTTTTTTGCAAAAATACTCCGAGAATGGTTTTGTTACAAGAACACCAAAATATTTTAATCCTTGGATTGTTTTCCTAAAAGGAAAGAGAGCGAGAGGGAGGTTCTCTGCAGTGGAGTTAATTGGAAGGTACTCGCTTTTATGTAGGTTAATTTTTAGAGGTGTCCCAGTCCGATATTAATATCGGATATCGGTCCAATATCAGCAAAAAAAACAAATATCGGTATCGTATCGGAATGCATCTAAAATCTCCGATATAAGCACTCCGATATAAGCTCCTGCTGTTTTTATTTGATTTATTTAGGTTATTTTCTGGGTTTTCTAATTTATTCTTTATTTTATTCAATTACTAGTAAGTTTTAAGTTTAATGTTAAAATTTCTGTTACCCATGGTTAATAATAGATGGGTCAGTTTTTCCTCATACCTACTGTTGCTGACTGCTGTTCTTTGTTTGAATAAAACCACTGAATCAAGCCTTTTCTAACATGACAGACATACTACAAAATAAGTAATAAAAGTATGCATGTTTAATGCTGATATCATATCGGATTAATATCGGTATCGGCCAATACTCAATGCTGCAGTATCGGTATCGTATCGGAAGTGAAAATGTAATATCGGGACATCCCTATTAATTCTATAATCAGATAATTTCATAAATTGTTCTAGAATATCCAAGATAACAGGAAGTGATGAAGTTGGATTGGTGATGTAAAGCAGAAGGTCATCTGCATAAAGAAATAAGCCAAATCGAGAAAATCCCTTCAAATTTATCTTCATAACGAAGCCATACGGCTAAGGGCTTGACGGCTAGAGCAAGCAGAGATGGGGAAAGCAGGCATCTCTGACGAGTGCCCCAGGATAAAGGAAATGAATTAGATTTTATACCGTTAATATTAATCTTAGCCATAGGGGGAAATGTAAAGGGAAATGTAATCCATGATATGAAGTTGGAGTCAAAACTGAATTTACTTAGAATATGGAACAAGTAGCTCCACTCGACCCGATTAAAAGCCTTTTCGGCGTCTAGAGATAGGATGATTTCAGCCTGGATGGAGTCTGAAGAAGAGCAGATGATGTTGAATAATCTTCTAGTATTACTGAAAAAGATTGTCGACCAGAGATGAACTGGTCTGGTGCGGGTTCGTTAGCGTAGGGGTGACCTTCAGGAGACGAGTGGCGAGCACTTTGGACAATTTTAAGAGTCAACATTTAAGAGGGGGATGGGCCTATAGCTGCTGCAGTGGAGAGGATTTTTATCCTTCTTAAGTAACAAGGTTATTGACACTTCTGAGAATGTAGAAGGAAGTTTCCCTCTTGCAAATGCATCATTAAATACCCTTACTAGGATGGGAGCTAGTTTGCTAGAAAAGGTTTTGAAAAATTCTGTGGAGTATCCGTCCAGGGGATTTGGAGCTTTGTAAAGACCCGATAGCTTCTTGGACCTCAGCAAATGTTATGGGGGCTCCTAGATTACTAAACACATTGTTGTCTACTTGAGGGAATGTAAAGTAGTCTAGGGGGTTTGGCTCTGACCAGTTGTGGAAGGAGATTTCGGACGAGTAGAGTGTTAAATAATAATTAGAGAAAGTATTAAAAATTTCCCTAGGATCTTGTAATGGCCATTTTACTGGTTCATGTTTTTTGATGGGTGTTACCCCCAGTATATCCACTAGAGGGTGCTATGGCACTGGGGGGCCATAGATGCAATTGTATTTAGGTAGGAACCTTTGGTGGGAGCGGGTGTTGCTAGGCGGTGGGGAGCACGTACGATTTCTGACCGCAGCGCCGTGAGGCCACTGCTCCTTAACGCCGTACATGTAAAACGGATGTAAAACTGTGTGAAGCCGAGTACATAGTGGACCTTTGTGAATGATTGTGGACTCCACTGGGTGAGAAAATAAATCAAAAGAAATACAAGACATGATGTCGGACATTATCCATACACAGTACAGGTGTGGAGGGCGCAGCGCGTCAGTTACCAAGCCATATTAGCCACCAAGGTAGCTAAGCATTGGGCTTTAGCTATTACAGATCTGTTGTAACTAACCCAGCTGGGGGTGCTATGTTAGGTATGAGTTTAGAGGCAGTTGCAGAGCGGGCTTGATATGCTAATAGTTTGCCAGGTTTATCAACTTGTTCAAAGAAGCGTTGCTTTGTTTGTAAAAGCTGGATCTCAACTTTGCTGGTTGATAGCAATTCATATTGAAACTGTAGCTGTAATCTCTTTTTGTATAATGCAGCTGAGGGATTGGAGGCGTATTGGGCATCTAAAATACGGATTTCATCGGATAGTTCTGTCAACTTAGAAAGTTATGATTTTTTAGAATGGGAAACAAATAGGATGATCTGCCCGCGTAAATATGTTTTAAAAGAATCCCACAGCATATCACTGCTGATATCAGGCATGTCAATTATTGTAATTGTTAAAGAAGAAATTGATTTCCTAAATGAGACATTCTTTAAATTTAGCTAGCAGAGAGCAACTGTGACTTAAATTTCCAGAATTTGTGAGCAGGAGAAAGTAATGGGGCAAGGGCATGATCAGAGATGACTATACTATGATATTCACAGGCAACAGTACTGTGCAACAGTTTATTATCCAGTAGGAAGAAATCTATTTGCGAGAAGCTATGGTGCACATGAGAAAAGAAGGAAAATTCTTTATTGTAAGGAAACCTAGTTCTCCAAGGCTCAGACAATGCCAAATGGTCTGTATGAAATTTTAAGGTGGTAGCTGATTTTGTTTGAGCGATATGTTTAGCAGATGATCTATCAAGTGTGGTGTCTTATACCAGATTGAAATCGCCCCAAACAATGATAAGGTGGTCTTAAAGATTAAGTGAAGAAGAAAAAAAAAAAGATACAAATTTTTCATCATCCCAGGTGGGAGCATACACTGAAGCCAGGACTACAGGGGTGGTTTCTCAGAGACTATAACAACACGTCTGTTAGGATCAGATATAGTAACAGAGGTTTCGAAGGAGTTGTATAACAATTGCAAGCACCCCTTACCCTCTCAGTAAACCCAGAGTGGAATGAGTGACCCATCCAAGCCCTTTTTACACAAGATATTTCAGAATTGCGAAGGTGAGTTTCTTGTAAGAAGCACAGATCTCCCCTTCAGGTGTTGCAGGTGTGATATTACCTTGTTGACTTTGACGACATTATTCATTCCTTTGACATTCCATGAGACGAAAAGAAGATTTCTACCAGACATCAAGATGGATTATTCACAGAACTGGCTGACTGAGCTGTGAAAAGAGCAGAGAGAGAAAATGAAACAGAGAAAGAGAGAAGAAAAAAGAAAAACAAGGAGGAGGGATAACAAGATACAAGGAGAGACAAAACACACACACATACTTCTCATCAGTGGCAAACCGTGGCCCCAGCCACTGGGCCTCCAGTAGGACCATGGGACCACACGTGGCAATAAACAATTAAACAAAGAAATAAAAACAATAGCCAGAATCATGTGACATGGAAGCTTAGTATATTGATAGTTTTGTGTGATTACAAATTTATCATGTGCCTGAACACTGCAACACCTAACACAACTTCAAACAATTAAAAAAAGATATAAAATTGAACAAAAAAAAAAAAACAGAGTTTCAAGTAATCCAGCAACCACACAGTCTTCTCCATTACTTTCCGCCATTACTATTTATGTTCTGCCAACAAGATCTTCTCTTTTCTCCTCACTCACTCACAGCTACAGTTAGGCGTTTATCCATCATAGGTTGCTAGGCGCTACCCAAGTAGCTGCCTGTTGCAGCAGCTCTCTCGTCTTTGTCTGTTTCTTGTAATTTTTTTCATCTCTTTTTCGTAATCTTTGTATTTGGAGTGGATCATCACTTTGTATGGTTCATTGTCGGTCACGGACACCAAACTTTTTGTGGCTTCGGCGATATTTTTGACTACTTTTCTCCTGTGTTCGTCTGGAGATCCTACATGTAACCATAGCTGCATTTACATGCGAAATTAGCTGTTAGCAGCCTGTAGCATGTGAATGCTAACTGGTGTAAGGCTTGATGATTCCTCTCGAGCTGAGGAGGAGGAGGTGAGGACGACGTGCTGGTTCTTGGATGTGAGCTGGGAGGTGACGACGTGGACCTGTCCTTCCATCCATCGTTGTTGGGAACGTGGGATCTAGCTCCGGGGGATGGACGAGCTAGCTGTGCTAACCCAGCGGCATCGTGCTGTTCACGGACGTGGCTGACAGAGCTGACATCGGAAGCCGGCGCCACATTGGAGGAGCTTCGCCTGCTGTGAGCAGACAGGATCCAGGAGACAGACTGAACAGACTGCTGGGGAGGCTCAGTCCTGGACCCTGCGGAGGTGGAGACTGGCTGGGCTGGAGAGTGGTGGACGGGCTGTCGTCATCTAATTTCTTATGGACATTGTTGCACTTTCTATGCTCTTTCTTACTTTTGTTTTCTTAAATGCTGCGGTGACTCCTGAATTTCCCCTCGGGGATAAATAAAGTATTTTCTATTCTATTCTATCCTATTCAAAATGTAGGCTTTTGATAGAGTTGATCAGTCACTAATAGTGTTGATACTAGAGTTGGGATAGCAGTTTTAGTTTTCAAAATAAAAATGAGTAAAATCTCCCCTGTACTGTATATTATATTATATTCCCCATAAGCATATTCAGTGCTCGCTAGTTCCACACTTTTACTGTGCTCTGCCTGTTTGAGCTCATGCAATTTTCCTAAACCAACAGTAAAGTATTATTACACAACCTGCCATATCATTGATACTACCATTTATGGGAAATTTACACACAGAATATTAAAAAATGCTGTTTTATATGAATATGTGTTCATTTATGTAGAGAATTTATTTTGTTGAACATTTTTTTATTTTCATTTTTGTAATTAACAGTCGTTCCCAAGAGCAAAAATAGGCACAGAAATTCAATCACACATTATGTGGTTAAGCTATAACTGCCTGTGATTGTGTGCCTGATCAGCAGGTGGTTTCATGAGCACATGAAGCTTCGCGAGATGAACCCTTTCTCAAACCACTTGGGCTTAAGTGGTTCGATGCTTCATGAGGCTTCATCTCACCATCACTACCGGTTTCCTCTACACTCAGACCGGGCCATCTTTTACTTGACCAATAACACAAATAAACGGACTCCAACCGAAAAAATCTGATATCGGTCTGAATTCACGCTTTATTTAGAGAATTTTCAGCGTGCTACTTTCACACAAAAACACAGCTAAATAAGGCTTTAGTTCTCATCGTGTCTCTTCGTCCTGGCAGACTACCTGCGTTTGTTTATATCTGGCACGCCGTGCGCGCGAACTGATAAACTAAGCGGCGAGAGCCTCGTAGCCAGCTGTGGCTCTGCAGCAGAGGTAGCGCCGTTTTACGACACGATGAGAACTAGAGCCTTATTTAGCGGTGTTTTCGTGTGAAAGTAACGCACTGAAAATTCTCTAAATAAAGCGTGAATGCAGACCGATATCAGATTTTTTTCAAGTAAAATATGGCCCCGTCTGAGTGCAGAGGAGCAGGGAAGGGGTGTTTGGTAAGTATTCGCGAATCCCCGGAAGATGACAGGAAATGATCCCGCCCACAACTTAAATAGATATGATTGGCTAAGACAGCTGTCATTGTCAAATTGTGTCCACATTCCCTTGAGTTACACAGGCATTCGATGCAGTTCCTGAAGGCCCTGCCTGCCAGAATGTGTCGCTGATTTACCCAGATACCGTCAAAAGGAAAATTGTGATTGGTCCATTTTCCATATAGTTATATTAACCCATTGTTTGCCAGGACAAGTTTATAAAAATAATATAAAACTCATTGCTATGATTTCATTGAGTAAAATAAATAAATAAAAACAAAATAAAGAAATAAAATAACTATTAAGGAGTTCTTTTAATATTTTTATTAGGCCTTCACTGAATACCTTGAAAGGCCCAGAGGGTTCCCCTCTGCTTCTCATGCACTCAAAACAAAACAAAAGAATCCCTTGGGAAAACTTAACTTCTGTATCATACAAGATACAAGACTTTCTATTCCTACTACTCCATCTTACTCCTGCTCCCATTACAAAACAAGAAAACATACATGAAGAGAATTAACCCCTAAAACAAGGAATGGCAACTGCTCAACAGATTATGCAAAATAGAGCAGCACCTAAAGCACTAAAGTTTCCAGTATGTGAGTATTAAATGTTAAAATATTCAAAACATATAACTGGTGGTGGTCGGATTCACATTGGGTCACTAAGTTATCTCATTTATCACTATTAATTCACAGCTGCATAATTCAGGTCATTGCTGCCTTTCATATGGTTGTGGGGCCTCTGCACACTGTCGTTGCTGACACAAAGGTCATCGGACCTCTGCACACTGTCACTTCTGTCACCAATGGTCATCGGACCTCTGCTCACTGTCACTGCTGACAAAAGGTCGTGGAACCTCTGCTTACTGTCATTGCTGACAAAAAGTTGTCGGACCTCTGCACACTGTCATTGCTCACATCCAAGGTTGTCGGACCTCTCACCTCTGTCATTGCTCACATCATGGGTTGAGTTGTAATCATCATATTCCCTTTCTATCTTCACTTACCCCAATTATTTGTATTATTTCACATTATTTCTATGCCATCTCTTTGCTTTTATCTAGAATCATCAGACTCCCCCTCAGGTACGTATTCTTACGGGTGATAATCATAATTCATAATGCCATTGTACCCCCTACATTGATTATTTTGCTCAACGCTTGATGGGTTCTAACCGCCAAACTTCATTTGCATGCATTTATTCATTAAATCTGTTCATAACTTTTTCTGTTGTATAAGTCTCTCTTAATTGAACTACTGTCATATCTGAGGTGTGGCATTTTCTTCGATGTTACTCAGTGAATGATTTGACCTCTGCAATTTATCAAGCCACCTGAAAGATCAAAACTTTATTAGAACACAGCATTGGCTTTGTCTTTCCCACATGGTATGAATCATAGAAAAAAAAACAGATCTTAAAGTGTTCAAAACAGTCTGCATGATAGGCCTGGGCGATATATCGATTATATTGATTAATTCGAACTTTTTCTTGTGGATGATTTAAAAAATTTGAATTTGAATTCTTCTCCCCCGCTATTGTGCACCTTTTATACCGCAGCAAGCGCTGACTCCACGTGTGTGCAGCATGCTTTAACAGTTCACTAACAAAACAACAGAAACCTAAGTGTCATAAAATGTTCTTGAATGTCTTTGACACCCAGCACCTTGACAGACACGTGTTCCTAATGGTCTGTATCAACAGCCCTAAGAGGTTAATATAAACTAGACCTCTCGTCAGTAAACGTTCAAATCCCTTTCCTCCAATCCTCTGTTTTCTATCAGTCACCTTTCAGGAGTTTGATTAAGATCTTTGACTCAAACATTTCCAAAGCCGGGACCCTTTCATGTTCACCTGCAGATTATTAATAATGTGACTGAGGCGCGTAAAACCTGCTGCTCTTCAAATTTAATACTCTGATCATTTTGAAAATTAGATAGTAAAGAAATATACATTAGTTTTTCTCAGAACATCCCCACTCTACTTAAGAAAATCCCCTCTTATGGTGACATGGACGGGTCATGATTTGTGAAAGTAGACTGCGGGGAGGGAGACGGAACGACAATGGGCGATGGAACAGAGCAGCACTGCCTGGACAGACATGACTGAGAAGTTGTTTGGCTTTTACCTGGGGAAAGCTGAGTTCCGTCTTTCCCTGCAACTCCCTCTGTCCCACCAACTAAATCCTCCATTCAGCAGTAATCCATCCGCTGACGAGCAGAGCAACATAACGAACCAGCATCGAGCCGCGCTCTGTCAAGCAGGGGCGGACCAGACTTTTTAGACTGGGGTGCCCCCAACCAGGGCACTGACTTATGCAGGGAGGCATGACATTTGTGAGCCCACACTTGAATAAATAGCATTTATTTTTACTTATTTGTCTGTATTAAAATACAGGATAAACAGGCTACAGCCTTAATAAACAAAACTAGACAGAAACAAAGTGGTTTTTTAAAATCGTTAAAAAGCAGAAAATAACAGAACAGTGCTGTAGTGCACTGGCACAGTACTGTACACACTTTTCCTAGCAGGATTTTTAAATTCAAAGTGTACAAAATGGTGCAGCTTTCAATGTGAATGTGCCTCCCCTATAACTACAAAGTGAAGTTATTGAAACAGAAGAAGAGCTGAAACTTTAATTCCAAGAGTCAAATAGAGGTTACTTTTATCATTTTAGGTTTTTGACAAAATTAAAACAAAACTGGTTTTGAGTTTTCTCTGTCATTTGTACTTATCGTTTTCTTTAAAAGGAAAAAAAAAACCATCAAAAAATCGTAACTTGAAATTTTTGTGAAAAAATCAGAGATTTTATTTCAAGGCCATATCACCCAGCCCTACCGCATGAATTTCCACTGGATTTTTCCTGTGCGCTCTTAAGTGCTTGGCTGTGCGTCAGCGCGCACAACCTAAGCACCAATTTCAATGTTCAGTTTTGATTTTTAAAATTAAAGTCAAAAAGCTCACTCTTTCTTTGTTTTTTAAAATCCTTTATATCCTGATCAGAACATCTAACAATTTTCAGAACATACACAGATCCTGAAGACAGCCGTTTGTCCTGTATGGCAGCTGCTACTACTGTCAATTTTCCCTGTGGCTGTTGAGGAGCTGAGTGTACTCAGTGTACTACCGCTAAACATCAGGGCAGGTTGTTGAGACTTCTCCCTCTCATTTTGACTTTAGTCTCCAAATTTTGACCTTAAATTTGAAATTCGAATTTATTGTCATCATTTCGGCTTTAATCTCAAAATCGTTTTTAGACTTCATTCTTCTTCATTTCAACCTTTTCTTCAACTCTATTCTCGTCGTTTTGACTTTTATCTCAATTTTTTTTACTTTATTCTTGTCCTTTCTACTTTAATCTGGACATTTTAACTTTATTCTCGTCATTACCTCTTCATCTCCAAATTGTTTTTCGACTTTATTCTCATCATTATGACTTTAACCTCGATTTGCCCAAAATTGTTTTCTCCGTCCAAAATGGCCCTAATCTGCGTCCCTAGAAACAGATCCAGCCACTGATGATTACTTTTTTTTTCTTCAAAACATTGTCATACTCAAACATTTATATTTCCATAGGTATAATGCCAGTGTTGCTCATAAACGGGATAAGTTAACTGTACGGAGCCTAAAAAGGGGGGACTCCAGTAGATTATAAACCCAACTATTGATAAAATATAACCATGGTGTTGTAGTGGGTGGCTATGAATGGTGTAAAGTGTAAACATGTCAGGCTTCCCAGAAATGTGTATTAGGTGTTTCATCTGTAAGTTTGAAATTATGCAAGTGTTCACAAGCTGGTCCACACAGAGATGGTCTTTGTGGTGTGGTTGTCCTCACAGCTTGAAGGGTGAATTTGTGCTGTAGCTGTATATTTGCATAGTCTTTTGATACCAGTAGTAACTTTGAGCCTAAATTGTTGCTTTCCTCTTTCCATAAGCTCCAAGACCCTGTGTTTCCCCTGCCCCTTTGATCCTCATCCAAACTGGACTACAAGTGAAATCATTTGTTGTGACCTTTTGTTTCTGTTTTTACAGGACCTCCGGAGCTGACTGAGCTGTGAGGGTAGCATCGCCTGGACCAGCATGGACCAGCTTGTGAACATTTGCACCTTTTCTCACTAACTGATCAAACACCTAAAACACATTTCTTGGAAAGCCCAACATTATACTTAAAATCTATATCATTTACAACACCAAGAACAACACTACACTACACTCGGCGCTGCCCAAGTAGCTGCCTGTTGAAGCAGCTCTCTCTTTGTCCATTTCTTGTAATTTTTTTCGTCTCTTTTTCGTCATCTTTGTATTTGGAGTGGATCATTACTTTGTATGGTTCATTGTTGGTCATGGACACCAAACTTTTTGTGGCTTCAGCGATATTTTTACTACTTTTCGCCTGTGTTTGTCTGGAGATCCTACATCTAACCATGGCTGCATTGTTTACATGTGAAATTAGCTGTTAGCAGCCTGTAGCATGTCAATGCTAACTGTAGCAGGGCTTGATGATTTCCCTCGAGGTGAGGAGGATGAGGTGAGGACGACGTGCTGGTCCTCGGGTGTGAGCTGGGAGGTGACGACGTGGACCTGTCCTTCCATCCATCGTTGTTGGGAACGTGGGATCTAGCTCCGGGGGATGGACGAGCTAGCCGTGCTAGCCCAGCAGCAGAGGGGCTGCCGGAGGGCAGTGTGGCATCATGCTGTTCACGGACATGGCTGACTGAGCTGACATCGGAAGCCGGCGCCACATTGAAGGAGCTTCGCCTGCTGTGGGCAGACAGGATCCAGGAGACAGAGACTGAACAGACTGCTGGGGAGGCTCAGTCCTGGACCCTGTGGAGGTGGAGACTGGCTGGGCTGGAGAGTGGTGGACGGGCTGTCGTCATCTATTTTCTTGTAGACCTTTTTGCACTTTCTATACACTTTCCTACTTTCGTTTTCTTGATTGCTGCTGTGACTCCTGAATTTCCCCTAGGGCAGGGGTGGGCAATTATTTTTTCCATGGGGCCACATAAGAAACATAAAATATTGTGGAGGGCCGGGCCAAAAGGCTGAACTCAATTCTGCATAATATTAATTGTATTTCTTTTTTAAAAAGCAGTAAATAGCACTGTTTTGACAAGCTGGCAAGAGTATATATTAAAGTTAAGCAATGAAACTAAATACCAAATAAACTGAAAAAATGAGGTTGCCTTACAAAAATTTATTCATTCAAATTTCTCAACACAATGGTAGACAAAATATTAACATTTTTTACTATTTGTGACTCATATTAGTAAACATATTCTGTCACATTCACTTTAAAACACATTTAGAGTTCCATATACTGTTGGATAGTTGTGTAAAGGTTCTGAGCATTTTAAAGACATCACAATATTGTCTTTTTGCACCAAACATTAAGCAAGATACAACATATTGACTGTCACTGAACTGTGATTTTGAGAAAAAGTGTCCCAGTTCATTGTTATCTGGTGCCTTACAGTCACATGCCTACATTTGTGGTCTAACTGCCTCATTTGGTGTTTCAATGTTCATTTTTCTTGTTCAGTGAGAGAAATCTAATCTCTGCTGGGCTTTAACAAGTGCATCAAAGTCAGGCTGAATGTCTGAAGTGGAGATGCGAAGCACAGCTGACAGATGATCATCAGTGAGAGAGGATCTGTACCTGGATTTTGTAAACTTCATAATTGAAAATGTTTGTTCACAAATGTAGGTAGAGCCAAAGAGAACAAACATCTTCTGAGCATGTCTCCTAATGTTTGAAAAGTTCTCCTCCTTGAGAGATGAGTAGAAATCCAGCAGAGATCCTGACTTAAAGTGCTCTGCCAGTACTCCATCAGACTGCAGGTCAATGAGTTCCAGCTGAACATCACTGGGTGCATCATCCACACTGAAGGTAAAGGGAGAGGAAATCATGTGCATTTCATCCTCCATTGTTCTTAGATCCTCAAATCGCCTTGCAAACTCACCATGCAATGCTCCTAACATGGATGAGTACCTGCAGAGGTTATCAGCTGATGGTGTGACTTCTTTCAGGGTTTGCATGTGAGTGAGAGTGTTGCTCTCCAGTTGTCTTGAAAGAAACTGTATCTTTCTCATGAAAGCCTTCACCAAGCTGTGCATTTCATGTACAAAAAGGCCCTTGCCTTGCAGCTTGGTGTTCAGTTCATTCATCAGTGCAGTCACATCAACAGCAAATGCGAAATCTGCCATCCAGACCTCATCTGCAAACTCTGGGATGGCCTTGCCTTTTGTCTCACAAAACTCTTGGATTTCTGCTTTCAGATCCCAGACTCTTTTTTAACACTTTGCCCAGGCTGAGCCATCTCACAGAAGTGTGGTAGCCAATGTCACTGTGCTCACTCTCATGCTCCTCCAGAAGTGTGACAAACTGTCTGTGATTCAGTGCCCGCGCCCTGATGAAGTTAACTATTTTAGTAACAACATCGATAACATGGTTAATTTTTAGCACTGATTTGCACAACACATGTTGGTGTAAAATACAATGTAAAAATACTAATTTCTGATCAGGGTCCATTTCAGTCACTTTATCCTGCATGCGTTTTAAAAGTCCGACATTTTTCCCGGTAAGATTTGGACAACCGTCCGTGGTGACACCTGCCAGTCTGTCCCATTTCAGTCCCAACGTGTCCATACAAGCATTTACCTCAGTGAAGAGATCGCTCCCTGTCGTCGTCCCTTTTAACGACCGCATTGCTGCCAGCTCCTCCGTAATCCTGAAGTCCGGCGTTATCCCGCGGACAAATACGAGTAGCTGGGCTGTGTCGCGGACATCACAACTCTCGTCCAGAGCCAAGGAGAAAAAGTCAAAACTTGGCACTTCACGTTGCAGCTGTAGCTCCAGATTCCCCGCAATGTCCTCGACCCTTCTCGTCACGGTTCGCCTGGACAGCGGGACTTGCTCAAATGCAGCTTTTTTTTCAGGGCATATTAGTGCTGCCGAGTCTACCAAGCACTCTTTCACGAACTCCCCCTCTGAGAATGGCTTGCTGTTTTTGGCTATTTTGTGGGATATCACACAGCTGGTCTTGGTTGCTGCATCCCTGGATGCATGAAGCCTGGTTAAAAAGCCTTGCTGCGTTTGCAGCTTAGCTAGCAAAGCTTCCGATGTCTGCGCTCTTTCAGCATCAGTTAGGTTTTTATATTTCTCTGCATGTTTCGTCTGGTAATGCCGACTCAAATTGTAGTCCTTCAACACGGCGATCTGCTCCCCGCAAACTAAACACACAGCGTTACCTCTAACTTCAGTAAATAAATACTTCGCTGTCCAATTTTTGTTGAAAATTCTACATTCGGCATCTACCTTTCTTTTTTTAGCCTGAGCGGACATTTTTGAGGGCGAAAGTCGTCTTCTTGTGATTCAATCGCGCGCATGTCTTGATATACGCATTACGTCATTATGTGCGTGAATTAAAAAAAAACAATTTCAGAATAAAAGCAGTGCAGCTTTAGCCCATGAATGAGGTGAAATAAAAAGTATGTTTATTTTGAAATTTCCAATTAACCTTACACTCGCGGTCAGAGTCAACCAAAGGTATGTGGCCCGGGCCATACAATGCCCAGGTCTGTCATACGGGCCAGTCAGTGCCACCCGGAGGGCCGGATGTGGCCCGCGGGCCGTGCAATGCCCAGGTCTGTCCTAGGGGATAAATAAAGTATTTTCTATTCTATTCTATTTTCTATTTATATATAAATATTAGGGCTTTCATTTTAACGCGTTAATTAGATTAATTGATTACACCGCAAATTAACGCATCATAAAAATTAACGCAGATTGATCTGGATCCCAAACCCGGGAGGCGTTCAAAGACGCACTTATTTTCAAATGTCTAGCATTTACAAACCGTTTGTCCTACATGAAAAAAGTGGTGTTCTCGTCAGATTTTCAAATTTCCAACGGTCCCTGAATGTATCACACCTAGCAACATGCTTTGAACCGGGGGGGGAGAGAGAGTGCTGTTAAGGGGACGGCCATCAACATCTCGTTTATTCACACGTCCTTTTTTGAAAATCTACAGAAAATCAACCGTTTGCTCTAGCTCAACTCTGTAAAAAACAGGTCATTTTACACTCTCTACTGCATCAAACAAGCCCTGAATGATTGAAAAAGGTCTTGTATTTAAATCTAAAGAATTCTTTGAAAATTTCCTTCCATCTTCCTGGTGTCATGTTTCAGCTTGGGGCTGCTCTGCACCAATGACAACAGTTTGTGTGTTCAGAGCATGTTAAACTGAGAATACTTCACTTTTCTTTGATCCAAGACTTGAAAAAAGTGTTTTGTACATAGTTCCTCACAGTTTTTAGCCTTTAGCCCTGGTTCTCCTGACCTCATAGAAGTATAGAAGTTCATACTGCAACGATTAAAAATGTGAACAGAAGCAAAAAACGTCCTAAAAATCAAATCAGCTTACCTTAGGTGCAGGACTGTGTAGATTTTGTAAAGATAGAACCATAACACTTTTTTCATTTGTTCCTTATGCCTCAGGGTACCTCAAAATGTGTTGTATGTATTCCCACCTTTTTTATAAATGTCTTTTAATGTAATTCTAATGTCCTGGAATTCAGATTCTTTATTTTGGGACCTTAAGCAGATGTGAGATTAAAATGTGATTAATTACATTAATTAATTACAAATCCTGTAATTAATTAGATTAATTTTTTAATTGCCTGACAGCACTTATAAATATATAATTATGTTTACGATTTATTTGGGTCACTCACTCCCTTTTAGGCCATATTCTCCTTACTATTGTCAAACATCTTTCATGACCAACACCAGCATGATACCTGTGGATATATAAGCGTTTGAATGTGACAATGTTCTGAAATTTAAATTAAAAAAATACACAAATACATAAATAAAAGATTTGTTTCCAGTGTGTTTGTACAACAGATTTGTTTTGCATGAAGTAGATGACCAAACACCAATATTACTAACACCAAACACAAGTGTGAAAAACTGTAGAAGAGAACATAAGATCATTGTGAAATATATAGAACTTTTCACAAAGTGCACGTTGTTAAATTAACAGTGGCAGCATCAGGGGTGTGCTATATCATACCATTTACAACAATACTGGTATAATTTTTTTGACAATATAAATTTGTCATTTCACGGTATTTACAGTACAGAGACACAATGACATATGACGCTTCCTGCTGTGTACGAAACAACAATGGCGAGAGCGAAAGTAGCACTGCAGCATCATCGTCCTCACATAAGGATTTAGTGCTTAAAAGCAGCGCAGAGCAGCGCAGAGCAGCGCAGGGCAGCGCAGGGCAGCGCAGAGCAGCGCAGAGCAGCGTAGAGCAGAGCAGCGTAGAGCAGAGCAGCGTAGAGCAGAGCAGCGCAGAGCAGAGCAGCGCAGAGCCCATAGCATCTGGATACCCGAGATTACAAGATCACAGGAAAACCACATTTCAGCAGGAATCCCACCCACGACGACACACCTTCATGGTAATTGATTAGTATGTTAAGTAGGGATGTCCAGATATTACATTTTCATTTCCGATACGATACAGATATTTATCCGATATGATATCAGCATTAAACATGCCTACTTTGATTACTTATTTTGTAGTATGTCTGACATGTTGGAAAAGGCTTGATTAAGTGATATTATTCAAACAAAGAACAGTAGTCAGCAACAGTAGGTATGAGGAAAAACTGACCCATTTATTATTAACCAATGGGAAACAGAAATTTTAACATTAAACATAAAAAATACTAGTAATTGAATAAAATAAAGAATAAATTAGAAGACCCAGAAAATAACCTAAGTAAATCAAATAAAAACAGCAGGAGCGGAGTCTGGAATAGACTGCATATCGGACCGATATCCGATATTAATATCGGACTGGGACACCTCTAATGTTAAGCTCATCTTGCCCTCTCCAAACTTAAGCGCCTTTAGTCCATGCCTTCTCCTTTGTGTCGGTGTCCTTACAGAAAGAATGTGTTGTTAGAATTATGAAGTTTTTAGATTAACTTTTCCTTTTTTTTTTTTTTTTTCTTCTTTTCCCCTTGTCTGCATTATCTTTTCTGCTGAGCACTGTGTCATATGACAGCGTTGAAAAGACCAATGCATTTTTTTTCTAGCAGTCAGATTAACTGCTATAGTGACCATCACCAGCCCTCCCTGTAGGCTACTCCATCATTCTAAACTTTATTTAACCCCTGATGTGAGCTATAGGGGAGGGCCGTGCCACACCACAGTGTAAAAGAAGGGGAAATAATGACAGGCAGGACGAGACAAGACAAACAGAAGGGAGGACAAACGTCTACTATTGTTGATTTAAGATAGCAATTCAAGTGCTGGGCTAATGCAATACAGGAAGTAAAGGTTGTACGAAACCAGGGGCACCAGAAATGTGGGGTCTTGATAGTGTGGGGAGTGTGGGCCTACGTGGATAGGAGAAGAAGTGGCATGCATCACAGGATGTGAGAAGATGTGTAATAGTACCCGACTCAGCATGCTCTGACGGGATCTATCAAAACTCTTAGTTAGTCTCGCCAGAAGCTTGAGTACCTGCATGCGTGTGAGGTGGTCACCGAATATCCAAGTAAGTAAAACACAGCCAGGGGCGCCCCCCTGGCCACCAGGGCATCCGGGCCCCCCCACACAGTCCCCAAACCGCCAGGCCCAGGGACAACCCCGGGACTCAAGGGGGCACAGACCTGCCTCCCCGCCGATACCAAAGACAGCACCCAGGGCCTAGAGCAGCGGCCCCCCCTGCAGATCACACCCGCCCTCCCCGACCACCCTTCTGCCTGGCCCTAAGCCACCCCCACCCCCAGCACCCAGCCACCCCCGCGGCAGGCCGGAGGCCCCAAGCTACCCAAGAGCCAGCCCCCCCAGGACCAGACCCCTCCACAGAGGGGAGGCCACGAACCACAGCCAGGCCAGGTGGGGCAAGATGTGGGCATGTAGCGGTGAGATGGAGGTCCCGGCCCGTCCCCCAGAAAATCCGAGGCCATGGGAGGCCTTGGAGACCACTGCCCAAGCAACAGGGTAGCCCCCCGGCAACCTGCACAGGACAGCACCCCATAGGGAGCCCGTCATGCCAAGGCCCCTAGCGAGCAACAGACCGAAGGATCACGCACTGCAGCCCACCAAGGGGTACGTGAGCCAGCCGGGCCTACCAGCCCCCTAGGGCCTGCGCCAGACCCGCAGCTCTTGGAGCCCAGCCGAACCACGGAAGCCGCCGGCGCCACCCGCCCCCTACAAAGTCATGACCAGCGAGGCCCAACCCCCACAGCCACACCAAGCCTATGCCAGTGACAAACTCTATACCACCAACCCCCACCAACCCCCTCACTATTCTGTAACCTGGTCCCAGACAGGCTACATTATCCCTACACCGTGAATAGTGCAGCTAGGTGTAATGTGGTGCATTAAAACTGGGGAAGAACAGGTCGAGTGGGGGTCCACCAACCCCCCCTCTCCCTGCCTGGCCCAAAAAAGTGGATGTTGTGTTGCATTAAAAACAAAGGATCGGTGGGGCAGGCGGGAGGGGAGCAGAAAGTGGCCACAGCCTAAAACAGACTGCGCCCACCCACCAATCCCCCCAACCACCCCCTTCCCTACTCCAAGTAATGTATGTAGTGCAGTTAAAACAGGAGGACGGAAAAGACAGAGGGGTCGGGCTGGTCGCTCTCCCTGTTACCCCCAACCCCCAGAACCCTAAGTGTTATGAATGTGCCCGTAGACCGCAGAGCACCAGAACCACCAGCCCAGCGCCCACCAGGGACCCACCTCAGGCGGGCTACCCCAAGGGCACTGCCCCCCAGGGGAGGACCCCAGGGCACCCAAACATCGAGTCCCTGGTGCCCACCCCCTGCCCGAGCCACCGGGGGAGGTAGGACCAGCACCAGGGGACACCCACCGCCATTGTCTCCTGCTTCATGGCAGGATCTGGAGTCGCCCCACCCAGACCCAGTGGTACAGCCCAGATGTCGCAGCCCCCCCTGGAGGTATGCCAGGCCCCAGCGGCCGACCCACTGGCGGCCAGGGGCCCCCAACCCCCCGCGAGGGGAGAGGGGGGAGCAGGTGAGGGGGAAGGAGGAGGGGAGGGGCCGCAGGGCGGACAGCAGGAAGGAAAGACACGGGTGCAGAGGAGCCCACCACACCCAAGCCCCAGGGCCAGCCAAGGCACCACCGCAAGAGGAGGCCAGCGCCATCCCCAGACCCTGCAGACTGAACATGGACCCAGCAGCCACAGGGAACAGGAGGGAAGGCACCGAGCACCGCAGCACCCCAGAGGAGGCCGCTAGGCCAGTTAGCCCCACAAGGTAGTGGGTTAACCTGGGTATCTAGGTGGAAAGATGTCCCCGACCACCATCACCAGAGTATATTTACCTCCTTTGGGACCCATGAAGCTGTGCTATTTCCTCTCCTTTAGTTCTCAGGAATCTATGGTATATAAAACCAGTAGAGGAGAGGGAAAAGAAAAAAAAAAACAACCAGAAGAAAAAAAAACAAAAAACGAGAGAACAGAGCACGAGGGGGCAGTACTAGCTTACATGAGAGGGATCTTTGGTTAGGAATATAGATGTGCTAGAAAAGGTTGCCAGATTGAGTCCTGGTCTTCGGTCCTTTGCCTGTTTGATTCAGTTAGATTTTCCATTGATATGTGGTCGGCAAGGAGGTTTTTCCAGAATGTAATATTTATTGCCTGTTTTGATTGCAAGTTCATGAGAATAGTTTTCTTAGGACGCGGTCACACTGGCCATCCAAAACGTGCCGTGCTTAAGCACGATTGCCCCCCTGCAGCGCTGTTCCCCAGCTGGAGAGTACGGCCGGCGGTCACACTACCCCAATATGATCAAGACTTTAGCGGGTATCAGACACGCGTACTGCCCGCCTTCGTCATCGTGAAGCATCTGTTTAGGCTACATGAAGCACGATCTCATCAGAGTCAGCACAATGAGACACAGAGAGCACTGCTACAACTTTAGAGACTTTAGGACTTATATTAAGTCATTATTGCCCGACACAGCCCTCTAACACCCTGCTTTGTTTAAAATGATCGTCGAGAGATGCGCTCGCGGTGATTATACGTAATGGATCGCACGCGCTGTCCGCGTGCTTGTGCTCGTGCATGAAGTAAACCGTGCCGAAGCCCACCTCTTCGAAGCGTGCCGAAGCATGGAAGGGAATTGTGCTTGAGCACGGTATAGTTGCGGTCACACAAGCTCCAGGCTTAGATGGCTTTACAGCAGAGTTTTATAAAGCATATTCTGCAGAGCTAGCACCTTTGCTTTTAGAAACTTATAATGAAGCATTTGACAAGGGCAGACTTCCTCCCTCTTTGACAGAGGCTGCTATTACTCTTATTTCAAAAGCTGGTAAAGATCCCTTGGATTTCAAAAACTATAGACCAATAAGTCTGACGTCCTGCGATAAGTAAAATATCATCCAAAATCTTAGCCAACCGACTATGCAAAGTTATAACTTCCCTGATCCATCCTGACCAGGTTGGCTTTATACATCCTCCCTGTTCTGCAGACAATATCAGAAGGTTTATTGATATAAAGTGGGTCTGTCAGGACTACACCTTTGCAGATAATTTTGTTTATTTATTATTCATTCAAAAAGAATAGATTTGAAACCAAAAAAGAGATTTGTAATCAAAAGACAATAAGTAGGAAATGAAAAAAAAAAGTTGAGATCAAAATAGAGCAGGTTGCAATTGAAAAAAAAAAGTTGAGATCAAAATACAACAGTTTGCATTTGAAAAAAAAAAAGTTGAGATCAAAATACAACAGGTTGCATTTGACGGACGTCATGCTCAGCAGACCGCTGCTTCACCGGCTGGCAAAGAGGTCTGCACAGAGCGGGCCGCGGTGCCGTTAACGAGAACCGAGACGCGGCTCGGCAAGGCTCAGCTGGCCGCTGTCGCATGGCTGCTAGCTGTTAGCGCAGAGCTCAAAGCTTCTGTGAGCTTAGATGCTTTCACCACATGTGAAAATGATCCATCGCTTGATTTTTCAGCTCGTAGGGCTCGCGTTTGTTTTCACTCAGGTCAAACAATTGATCAGTGAGAGTCACGTTGTCATGGCAACTGACCGGAGGAAGGCGTGTGTCACTGTGTGTCAGAGAGAGACAGAGAGAGACGAAATAATGCTACACCAGACAGTTGTCCTGAAGTTTTTAGTGCAAACAGTATTATAATTATTTATTTATGTGATTGGTTGAACAACATTTCAAGAGTGTCTTGAGCAGTCTCACTCTGCTTTGACTGGTGTTAAAATGTTATACATAAATGTTATACGTTATACGTCCGTGACATGTCTGGTTAGGCGCAACTCTGCTCAACGAAGTTGTAACGTTGTCAGGTGATGAAAAAGACACCTGATCATGTGTTAATGGAGTGCCAAAAGTGAATTAAAAAGCTTAGCCTGGTGTTGGGAGGCAGGTAAAGCCTGGCGGGCCCGCCAGGCTTATAATACACTGGGAGAAACCCTGTGCTGTGGTGTAGGAACCATGCCCCCGCGTGTACCGTGGAACAGTGTTTTAATCACTCACTATCTTAGCTAATGTAACTATGCTCAGGCCGTGACTAGCAGAGACAACCATGCTAATAAGCGTGCTTGCAGCAGTAGGGCATTATAATTCATTATATTGTGTTGTTGTTGTTTTTGTGAGTGTACAGCAGACTCTAGCGAGAGGCTATCAACTTACCTCCAGGCGTTGTGTAAGGAAGTGGTAGCTGGCGCTCGCACTCGGTAAAGCCAGGTCAAACCAACCAATAGAAACTATTCTGTCATCCACCAGCGTAGGCCCCGCCCAGTAAGTGCAGTAGAATTCGCAAGCAAAACTTTGGAGTTTGCAAACAAAAAGGAATGATTTGCAAGAGAAGGTTTTCAACTTGAAAGCAAAGAGGGCTGATTTATAAGCAAAATGGAAAGAAATAGGTTCTCAGTTTAATTTTTCAATCGCAACCTGTTGTGTTTTGATCTCAACTTTTTTTTTTTTTTCAAATGCAACCTGTTGTATTTTGATCTCAACTTTTTTTTTTCAAATGCAAACTGTTGTATTTTGATCTCAACTTTTTTTTTTCAATTGCAACCTGCTCTGTTTTGATCTCAACTTTTTTTTTTCATTTCCTACTTATTGTCTTTTGATTACAAATCTCTTTTTTTGGTTTCAAATCTATTCTTTTTGATTGAATAATAAATAAACAAAATTATCTCCATATACACCTCCCCTGTGGCAGCCATCTCCTTGGACGCCGAGAAGGCTTTTGAAAGGGTTGAGTGGCAGTTCCTGGGGTGCTCCTCAAAGCTCCAAAGTTCCATCCTCGCCTCCTCCACTCGCCTCCTCCACTTGCGTCTTAGTCCCGCCCACCAGAGATGCATGCCAGAGACGCGAGGAAACGAAGAGAGTAGAGAGGAGACGAGGAGGTTCATTTTATGAGCATTGAGATGTCCTCTCCTCCGGAGCATCACATGAAGCTACGTATTTTAGTGATGACGGCGTCACAGCTGGATAAACCGGTCTGAACGCACGAGACAAACTAAACTAAGGAAAATAATGTAAACAACAGGGCGCTCAACCGCAGAAAATTCATATTCACTTTTAGATCAGTTTAACATGAATATGTTTATGAATGAAAAAGAAAAATGTCACGTTTTCCCAGGCCCAGATTGATAGTTTTTAAGTCTTATATTGGGGCCACTTTGTGTTCATAAATAATGTGTTTATTCTGCTATAAGCACTGCTTAGCGCACTGGTGGGACAGGAGGAGAGAGAAGTGGAGCTGTCTGCAGCGGTGCCTTTCATCCATTACGCGCACACAGAAGGACAGAGGTGAAACTGTTCCTGTATCAGCCAATAATGGCATGATCTCACACCCATCACTGATAAAACAACGGTTTGCTACTGTATGAAAATGGCGTGGTTATGTGTTATTTTTAAAGTTATTATTGAACTTGCTCGAGTGGGCCAGTGGAGTGCGCAGTCAGCTGACCCGGAGCCTTTGAGTTTCACTTTCAGCTTGTGTGTGTTGTCTGTTGTCCGGTCTCTGGGGCACTTTCTAATTGTCTGTTGTCATCCTCAGTGAGAATGAATGTTGTAATCATCCAGATAAATATCAAACATGAAAATTATCGGGGCGGCTCCGACGAGTCTGTGAGACGATCGTGGGGCTAAAGATTCATCTGTCAACCGCTCACACTAGAAGATAATCTTGCCCGAACGTCGGCCGATTTTAGTCCACGACCAGATTTCTTCCCCAACTGTCGGGAGGACCGAATCTGGGTTAAATCGGGGCGAGAATCCTGTAGTGTGAGCCAGACTTTACACTTAGACAGCTTATCTTGCTCCATGGAGCTCACGTTTCACACATGTGGACAGCCGACGCTTTATAGTCGGCTCTGATACGTCACAAGGGGGCGTGTCTGTCAGTGAAAAGACTTCCGCGAAGCCTGCTCTTGTGTTTCCTCGATTATGCCTCCTCCAGCTCAGTCTCCTCTCTCCTCTCTCCTCGGAGCACATTTGGCGCTTTGAAATGTCCTCCAACATGGCTGCTCACAAAGTACTTCCGGTGTCGCGGAGGAGAGAGGAGATAGGAGACTGCATTTTGGCACATTGGGAAGCACCCCTGCTCTCTGCCCTGGAGTCTTTTGGTTTTGGCCAGAGGTTCATAGATTGGGTCAGCCTTATTTACACTCATCCCACAGCTTCTGTTCTCACTAATGGTGTCATATCCTCTCCATTTGAACTAGGTAGAGGCACTAGAGGCACTAGATCCTCTTTCTCCCCTGCTCTTTGCTGTTGCGCTGGAGCCATTAGTAGTGGCTATCCGCAGTGAGCCTACATTTCCAGGCATTTTAGTTGGAGAGCATCGCCATAAATTAATGCTATATACATTCTCTTATTTGTTTCAGATCCTCTCTCCTCTCCCTGTTTAAAATTATAGATAGGTTTTCTCCCGTTTCAGGTTTTAAAGTAAATTGGTCAAAGTCTGAGGCTCTTCCTCTTACACCATACTGCCCTAAATCTCTCTTCCAATTTGGTAGGAAAGGCATTAAGTATCTAGGTATTACATTTCCACCTGTGCTAGCTGATTTGATTAAAAAAAATTTTGACCCTTTAACAGAGAGCTTGCGAGCTGATGTGACACGGTGGTCCCCACTTTATCTCTCCATGTGGGGTAAGGCAAATATAATTAAAATGACGCGCACCCTATATAGGCATATCTCCTTCCTTTAAAATTTAACAATGAACCAAAAATCAACTTAAAGTGCAACAGCAACATAAAAAGGCATATCTCCTTTTAATATTGGTTGAAAGACCATTAATAAAATAGAACTCAAAGAAACATTAGAAGACATCTTCCTTGAAACAAGGAGAATGAAAGAACCTGAACTTATAATTTCAGATATTTTTTTCAAAAAGACACGCCAGATATAAACAAACAGATATAAACAATATAGGAATGGAATGCAAAGTGAACGGCAGGTCGTCCTCGCTCTCATAATCACTCATCTTTACGTTGTTATTGCATGATTCGTCCTGGCAGACTACCTGCGTTTGTTTATATCTGGCACACCGTGCGCGCGGACTGATATACTAAGTGGCGAGCGCCTCGTAGCCAGCTGTGGCTCTGCAGCGGAGGTAGCTCCGTTTTAAGACACGATGAGAGCAAGAGCCTTATTCAGCTGTGTTTTTGTGTGAAAGTAATGCGCTGAAAATTCTCTAAATAAAGCGTGAATGCAGACAGATATCAGATTTTTTCGGTGGGAGTATATTTTCATACTTGAATTTTAAAGCTCATTAACTACAGATGTATTTATTCTGGAAGTTTATACTGTAAAGGAAAAAATAGGGGTTTTAATCAAGTATTATAAATTATTACTTATATTTGTCACAAAGGACACAAAATGGAGCGTCACGTCAAGCACCCACATAAATGTGGAAATAGAATTAAATATTGATAAATAAGTAAATAAAAGCCCTCTACTCTCACGGTTATTTATCTTATGTCTTATCTTATGTAGCAGACACTGCTAGCATGAAATACAGCAGAAAATAATATTCAGATGAGAGGGTGGTTCTAAAACCGCATTTCCACCAAGCAGACCAGTTCGGTTCGTCTGGGTAAGGCATGGATTTTGTGGTGTTTCCACTGACTTATCCCGGGAAAGATCCCCAAATAAACGAGACGAGCCGTCCCACTTTTTAGGACCCTTTTCGTATGCAACTATTGTAGTTTTTCTCAGTTGCTTTGGTTCATTTCTCAGATCAGAATTGAAATTCTCAAAACTACTTGTTCAATCTTCACATCATTGTGTCACTTGTGCAGTAAATCAGTTTCAATTGTTTTTGGAGATGCATGCAAATGATTATGTAGAATTCTCTTATGTTTGCTACATTATCAGGTGCTTTAGTCATATTTGTAGCCCACCTTTACCCACTATATTAGGAAAGGGCCTCTAGGTTCTTAAATTTTATATTGAGAGCTAATGAAGAGATACTGCTTCTTCTATGTTACTGTGTAAAAAATCCCAAGTGTCCCTTTAATATTCGATACCCACTCTTATTACGATCTTACATGCAGAGAAACCAAGATCAGATTAAATGATCATACTTTTAAGTTAAATGCAAACTTCCAGTTTACAGAACATTTTTAAAATCAACATTATAACAAGTAAACCAACAATAAATCATAATTGCTCCTGAAATCTGTATTTTCTCAGTTTCTTGGCTTAAAATAATACGTTTCTTAACTTGAAATAATATGTTTCTTAACTTAAAATAATAACCTATGTAAGGGGCCACACACACTCACACCTGCCTGGTTATTAAGTTTAGAAAAACCCTATAGTTGCTGGCCTGCGGTGAGGCCCAAAACTTAATGGCTGCTTTACTCTAGGAGCAAACCAAAATAAACCCTGAGCTTGTAGTTCAGTCAGTACTCACAGCCTCCAGTCCAAGTTCACGTGAAGAGAAATCCAAACAGTGTCCTCAGATGGCAGCTCGGTCCTCCCACTTTGGCGAATGTAGGGTTAGCCTTTAGCAAGCGATGTCCAGGAAAGCAAAGATAAAATCCACACTTTGAACTTTTCCAGCAGTCTATTAGCACTTTGAGAACGACCAATCTTCATATCCAGTCCGGAATGATGAGAAAGAAGTCTCCATAGAAAGCTGACTGAGCAGAACTAGTCCGTTGGCGGCGCTACATCCGCTGGACTAGTGAATGCTACAAGCTACGGTGCTAAACTGCTTCAAAGGTTCTTTAAACAACCTACTGCAGGGCAGACTTCGGGCAGAAATTATCCATAGTTAATCCAAAAGCAATAGACGAGTGTTCATTGACGACCATAGAGCTAAAAGTCCAGAAAACTCTTCTAATTACTCAAAAATAGCAGCCACATGGCAGATTCAAATTGCGTCTCTCCAGGTCAAGCTAGCGCATCCCACTTCCGGTTTCTTAGTAAAGCGAATACGAAACTGATCGGCAAGGGTTGTGTACACAGCACTTCCTTTTAGCTCTTTCACAATAAAAACAAAATAAAATACATGAAAACATTTTGTATTTCACTCGTTTTTAACTGATAATCATTACTCGTTTACTTTGACGGGATTTTAAACCTTTTTAACACATACATGAAATACAATTTTAACCATATTTATACAACTTTTATTTATTGATTCCTTTTAATCTTTTGAATTGTAACATCTCTTATGACCTTGTGACTATTTTATTTATTTATTGACATATTTGTCTGGGTTACATGTTGATCAAAATTATATATATATCAGTGGGGAACCCACTGGGCCTTCAAGGTATTCAGTGAAGGCCTAATAAAAAATATTGAAAGAATTTTTGTACTCCTAAATAATTATTTTATTTCTTTATTTTGTTTTATTTTGTTTTTATTTATTTATTTTACTCAATGAAATCATAGCAATGAGTTTTATATTATTTTTATAAACTTGTCCTGGCAAACAATGGGGTTAATATAACGAAATGGAAAATGGACCAATCACAATTATCCCTTTGATGGTATCTTTGTAAATCAGCGACACATTCTGGCAGGTAGGGCCTTCAGTAACTGCAACGAATGCCTGTGTAACTCAAGCGAATGTGGACACAATTTGACAATGACAGTTGTCTTAGCCAATCATATTTTGTTAAATTGTGGGCGGGCTCATACCTGTCATCTTCCGGGGAATCGCGAATACTTACCAAACACCCCCTCCCTGCCCCTCTGCACTCTGACGGGGCAATATTTTACTTGACCAAAAACACACAAATAAAGAGACTCACTGAAAAAATCTGATATCTGTCTGCATTCACGCTTTATTTAGAGAATTTTCAGCGCGTTACTTTCACACAAAAACACAGCTAAATAAGGCTCTAGTTCTCATGGTGTCGTAAAACGGCGCTACCTCTGCTGCAGAGCCACAGCTGGCTACGAGGCTCTCGCCACTTAGTGTCAGTCCGTGGCGTTCCAGATATAAATAAACGCAGGTAGTCTGTCAGGACGAAGAGACACTATGAGAACTAGAGCCTTATTTAGCGGTGTTTTTGTGTGAAAAGTAACGCGCTGAAAGTGCTCTACACAAAGCGTGAATGCAGACCAATATCAGATTTTTTCTGTGGGAGTCCGTTAATTTGTGTTTTTGATCAAGTAAAATATGGCTCCGTCTGAGTGCAGAGGAAACCAACAGAGGAGCAGGGAGGGGGTGTTTGGTGCGAGCGCTCTGGGCTTCTGCTGCACAAAAACACTGCTGTAGGGGTAATTTCTGCCCTAAACCTTGTGATAGGACCCAACTTGTTCCATCCTGGAGTATCACTTTCATGGATCAGCACCCAACTGTAGCTGTGAGTGAGAGAGGAGAAAAGAGAAGATCTAGTTGGCAGAACGTGAAGAGAAATGGCAGAAAGTAATGGAGAAGACTGTGTGGTTGCTGGATTACTTGAAACTTGTTTTTTTTTTTGTTTTTTTTTTCAATTTTATATCTTAATTGTTTTTAATTGTTTGAATTTGTGTTAGGTGTTGCAGTGTTCAGGCACATGATAAATATTTAATCCCACAAAACTATCAATATACTAAACTTCCATGTCACATGATTCTGGCTATTGTTTTTATTTCTTTTTTTGATTGTTTATTGCCACGTGTGGTCCCATGGTCCTACTGAAGGCCCAGTGGCTGGGGCCACGGTTCGCCTCTGATATATATATATATATATATATATATATATATATATATATATATATATATATATATATATATATATATATATATATATATATATATATATATATATAAGGAAATTTTCAAAGAATTCTTTAGATTTAAATACATGACATTTATCGATCATTCAGGGCTTGTTTGATGCAGTAAAAAGTGTTAAATGACCTGTTTTTTACAGAATTGATTTTCTGTAGATTTTCAAAAAGGACATATATAAACGAGATGTGGACGGCAGCCCCATTAACAGTGCTCTCTCTAACCCCCGGTGCAAAGCATGTTGCTGACGTCAGGTGTGATACATTCAGGGACCGTCCGAAATTTGAAAATCTGACGAGAACACCACTTCTTCCATGTAGGACAAACGGTTTGTAAATGCTAGGCATTTGAAAATAAGTGCGTCTTTGAAAGAATAGCATGTTTGGGATCCAGATTAATCTGCGTTCATTTTTATAACCCGTTAATTTGCGGTGTCATTAATTAATCTAATTAACTGGTTAAAATGACAGCCCTAATATATATATATATATATATATATATATATATATATATATATATATATATATATATATATATATATATATGTGTGTGTGTGTGTATATCAGCGGCGATTGCTCTAAGACTGCAAGGGAAGCTCAGCTTCCCCTAAAATGGCCCCCAAAAAGTGGTGCCATGTACTGCTGTGTGTACATTTCATTGACAAAATGAATTCCTTCATCTTTTGTTCAGAATCAGCTACCTATCACAGGTAACAGGCTTAAGCTCCTCCTCGTTCATCCCCGCAGCATCTCAGCGCTTAAACACAGTCAGACGCTGGGCGTCTTCTGACTTCACGGAGAAGCGGGTTGTTCCACTGTGGAAACTGGACGGTTATTGGATAAACGCTGGGCTTTGTCTCGTCCTCGGACACGAAGCGTCTCTGGGGGTCTATGAGACAGTGGGCTGGCCTGGACGCTGGGCTTCTGCATGGTGATTGGATGATCTGTCAGAGGCCGAATCCCTTTTTGATTGACAGTGAAATGAGCCAGTCATTGATCTTGAAGTATAACCCTCCACCGGAGCATCTTCTCAGTTGTACATTCAGTTGTTCTGGACTGATTCGGTGGCTTTAGCGATCCCAAGCGAATATACCTTTCTTAAAAACGACGAGCATTGTGTTTAAAGATTCTCTCTCTTTTCACCAATACAGCTACAGCTACAGCTGCCGAGTGTCTCCCCCGTCACTCACACTTACAGCCTGCAGGTGTAGAGAAGAGCTTCTGTTTAAAGCGGCTCAAGTCTAACACCCACAACACAATGGGCCAAGACCCTTTTAGCAGTCTAGCTCTGCTGGCCATTGAGAGAACACTGGTAAAATCCCTGGAAAAAACACCTGGTTGATACGACAGGGTCACAGATCATTTTCTTGAGAAGAATGGAGGGTAGAATTTACGTTTAAATATATAATCGAATTTATGATGAAGGCTGGAAAAAATGAGCTTCCCCTCCTTGACTTGACCAGCAATCAATTTTACTGTAAAATAACGGAGATTTTCAAAGTAAAAATTTTAGATCCTAAAATAAAGGAGTAATAGCTGTGATGTTTTGGTGGCTTTAAGTTTTTATGTTAGCCATAAGTTCTGACAATTCTTGGTCTGTATGTTTTCACTACTACTCTGACTTCTCACAAACAAGAAACCAAGCGATTAATGTGGAATAACATTATTTTTTTTTTTTTTAGCCATGAGTTCCCACAAATTTTGTTCCGTATGTTTTTGGTACCAGTCTGACTACTTACAAAAAAAAATTCAAGAAATTTTATTTTAGAAAATAGAGATTTTAAAAGTTTAAAGTCTTACACTATAGAATGAAGGAGTAATATCTCTGATGATTTGGTGGCTTTCTTTTTTTTTCTTTTTTTTTTTCTTTTTCCCCCTTGTCCTGTTCATTGTCACGACAACAGAATTATGGTCTGGCTGCTGTATTGTGCAGAACACATTTGCTTTTCCAAAGGGAGCCGTTAGTGTATAAGGCTCCCCTTGAGTGTTAAAATTGTACTCTTTAGTAGTGTTTTTTGACATATATTTTATACATATATATACATACACACACACATACGTATATATGCACATACATACGCATACATGTATCCATACAGTTTCCCTCCCGTATATTGCCAAGTTTGAAGATTACTGCTTAAGAAACAGTGATAAAGGGAAAGAGTGTAGAGAAGAGACTAGACAGAGGGACAGAGAGAGACAACAAAACAACAGTAGAGAGCAACCACAACAACTGAACAAATGACTACAGACAGGAGAAATAAACAACCAGCTACTGAGCCTGAAAAGAGGCAGTATCCTGAGGTCTTTGACATCATAATCACAAGAAGCACCTGTGGAGAAATGAACTGGAGAAATCATGAGTAGCAGTGAGCACAACAACGACAATTGTAAGAAGGTACATATACGTATATAGAAAAATACACAGAAGCATATACTCACCTACACATATCGGGGTACAGGTGGCAGTACAGAATATTGGGTTTGATTTAGGTCAGGTGATCATTCCAAGGTGTGATCATGCAGATGTGGCCCCGCTGTTCCCAGAGGCCAAACGCGAACTGAGACAGCCCTCATATCCGGGCATCTAGCAGCCACAACAGAGCACAGGGCCCAGACAGACCACCATGGAGACAGCAGCACGCCAACCCAGGAGGAGGCAAGGAGGGGGCGTCCCGGGAAGGCTAGAGGCAGGCCCCGGACACTGCGGAGGGAGGACCCCAGGGGGCCAGGGACTGAGGCCTACAGGCCCCGCTGGACGCAGGGCCCCCTATCGAGTGTAGGGGGTAGGACCCGGGGTCACCTGTGCCCAAGGGCCACTCACCCCCGAGGAGAGAGGGTTCGGCCAGGTACCCAGGAGGACAGACCCAGCCCAGGCCACCACCCATCACGAGTCGGTGCCAGCCCCCAGCGCACCCGGCCAGACACCGGAGACCACAGAAGTCCTCTCCCCAAAAACCCAGTGTCCCCCTTACACAACCCCCTGTCCCAACCCACCCCTATCCCCCTCTCATCTGTACCCAAGCTCACCAGCCCTCCACCGTGGACCCTGACACCCGCACATAAACATTCTGTCCATCCATACCCATACGTTGACACAACAGCACAACGACACCACAGCACCACAAGACGACCACACAACAACATCACAACACGGCAGCACCATATCACAACACACTCGGAGCCTCCAGCCACTCAGGTGGTGAAATACCCCTTTTCCTCCTCACTCACCAAAAAATAAAAAAAAATAAAAATAATTAAAAAAAAGGATTAGATAAATAAATAAATAAATAAATAAATAAATAAATAAGTAAATAAGTAAATATAAAGCCATGGGCATCCCCCGGGGCGCCGCAGGATCCCCGCTGTGCCACTTGCCCAGAACCCAAGGCAGCGGATCCCTTTTTTACCCCATGCCCCAGGGGGCACCGTAGAAACAGGGGTGTGAGAAGAGCCCCCTACCCCACCTCTGATTTGGTGGCTTTCAATTGTTTTGTTATCCATAGTTCTGACAATTTTTGGTCTGTACGTTTTCAGTACCACTCTGACTTCTCATAGACTCAATCAATTGAAGAATAACAGAGATTTTTTAAAGTTTAAAGTCTAACATTTTAAAATGGAGTAATATCTCTGGTGTTTTGGTTGGCTTTTCATTTTTATTATTATTATTATTATTATTATTATTATTTTTTTTTTTATTATTATTATTATTATTTTGTTATCCATAAGTTCCTCCAATTCTTGGTCTGTATGTTTTCAGTGCCACTCTGACTTCTCACCATAGAATAGAACTTATTGTCTTTGTAACAAGTACAACGAAACTGAAGTCGCAGCAGCAATCAAGAAAACAAAAGTAAGAAAGTGCAAAAAGGTCCATAAGAAAAAAGATGATGACAGCTTGTCTATCATTCTCCAGTTCAGCCAGCCTCCACCTCCACAGGGTCCGGACTGAGCTTCTTTCAGTCATGCTCCATCTCTGTCTTCTGTATCCTGTCTACTCAGGTTAAGCTCTTCCAACATGGCGTTGGTGTCTGATGTTAGCTTCGTTAGCCATGTCTGTGAATAGCATGAATAGCACTCTGCCCTCTGGAATTCCCTCTATTGCTGGGTTAGCATGGATAGCTTGGAGATAGATCTTACGTATCCAATAACGATGAATCCAACAGGTCTAGGTCTCTAACAGGTCCATGTCGTCACTTCTTAGTTCACACCTGAGAACCATCACGTCGTCCTCACCTCCTACTCCTCACCTTGTAGCAAGACATCAGGCCTTACACCAGTTAGCGTTGACATGCTACAGGCTGCAAACAGCTGAGTTCACATGTAAAAAATGCAGCCATGGTTACATGTAGGATCTCTAGACAAACACAGGAGCAAAAGTAGTAAAAATATCACTAAGCCACAAAAAGTTTGGTGTCCATGACCAACAAATGAGCCACACAAAGTAATGATCCACTCCAAATACAAAGATTACAAAATAAGAGGCGAAAAAATTACTAGAAACGGACAGAAAAGAGAGAGCTGCTGCAAAGGCAGCCATAACCAACAGAGCGGCGCCTAGCAATATGTTGTACTTTGTTATCTATATTTATCTTATTTGTGTTAACTGAAACATATTCCTACCTGTACAATAATATGTTTCTTCATTGCTGCTCTGGGTGCTCCATAAAACCCTATTCAGTGCCACTACAAGCTTAATCTTTATGCTTAGACTTTTAAGACTTTAATCTGACACGTGAACTGCAGGTGTCTTGCCGCCCTGCTCTTGCACTCCATGAACACTGCTCAAACAGGTCGTCAGCGTCTCATGGCTGACGACCTCAACACCTTCTACTGCAGATTCGAAAGGGACCACTTCACACCTGCTCCTCTCCTCTCTGCAGTCACTCTGCCCCCCCCACCCCCCCACCCACTGACACTGAGCCCCTCATCTCAACTCCATCTCACCCCCGGGGCTCCAGCACACCCACTCCCCAGACCCTCCAAGTGAGCGAGGAGGAAGTGACCCTGCTGCTGCAGGGACAAAAAAAGCAGGAAAGCTCCAGGCCCTGATGGGGGTTCCCCCTCCTGTCTGCGAGCCTGTGCAGACCAGCTAGCTCCTGTCTTCCCCCAGCTCTTCAACAGGTCCCTGGAGCTGGGTGTGGTCCCCTCCTGCTTCAAGCGCTCCACCTCCCCGTCCCCAAGAAACCCACCATCTCAGGACTAAATAACTACAGGCCTGTCGCACTGACATCTGTGGTCATGAAGACCTTTGAGCAGCTGGTGTTGGCCCATCTGAAGACCCTCACAAAGGACCTGCTGGACCCCCTGCAGTTTGCCTACCTGGCAAAAAGATCAGTGGACGACGCTGTCAACTTGGGGCTGCATTACATCCTGCATCACCTGGATCGTCCTGGGACCTATGCACGTGCCCTTTTTGTGGACTTCAGCTCGGCCCTCAACACTGTGCCCCCCCCCCCTCCCTCTGCTCCAAACTGGCCCAGCTCACTGTGCCTCCTGCACTCTGTCAGTGGATCTACAGCTTTCTGACTGACAGAAGTCAGCAGGTGAGGCTGGGGCAGGCCATTTCGGACATTCGGACCACCAGCACAGGGACTCCCCAAGGATGTGTCCTTTCTCCACTACTCTTCTCCCTCTACACCAATGACTGCACCTCCACAGACGCCTCTGTGAAGCTGCTGAAGTTCGCAGACGACACCACCATCATCAGTCTCATCCAGGATGGTGATGAGACTGCTTACAAGACAGCAAGTGGATCAGCTGGTGCTCTGGTGTAAACAGAACAACCTGGAGCTCAACTCGCTCAAGACGGTGGAGATGATAGTGGACTTAAGGAGACATCCCCCGCCCTGTCCCCCCTCACAGTCCTCAACAGCCCGGTGTCCATTGTGGAGAACTTCAGATTCCTGGGCACGATCATCAGCAGAACATCAGCTCCATCCTCAAGAAGGCTCAGCAGCGGATGTGTACTTCCTGCGCCTCCTGAGAAGACATGGACTGCCCCCTGAGCTGCTGCTGCAGTTCTACACTGCAGTCATCGAGTCCGTTCTGTGCTCCTCCATCACTGTGTGGTTTGGAGCTGCCACCAGGCAGGACCGATTCAGACTGCAGCGCACTGTGAGGACTGCTGAGCGCATCATTGGTGTTCTCCTGCCCTCCATCCAGGACCTCTACTGCTCTAGGACTCAGAGGAGTGCACAAAACATTGTGAGGGACTCCACTCACCCTGCTCACGGACTCTTTGAAATGCTCCCATCCGGCAAGCGCCTCAGAGCTCTGCGGACCAGGACAAGCCGGCACAGGAGTAGTTTCTATCTGTCTGCAGTCTCCATATTAAATAATAAAAACTGTAACTAACACTGGCACCTTTTTTAAAACAGTTTACAGCTGCACTACGGACCGCACAGTTGCACTTTTCCACCTTCAATTGTAAATATCCCAGTATTCTGTAAATATTTCTGATGCACATTTTATCCCAGCCCTTTTCTACATCCACATCTTTTTATTTATCTATTTTTTATTGTCATGTTTATGAATCATGTTTGTGTGTACCTCTTGTGCTAGAGACAACAACTGCCGGAGTCAAATTCCTTGTATGTGTTGCATACTTGGCAATAAAAACCGATTCTGATTCTGATTCTGATTCTGAATCAGTACAGCACGCACAGTGCAACCTTTTCTCAGAACAGTACTCAATTTGTTAATTGATCAAGGGCGCCATCTAGCGACCATATTTAACTCATACACTTATCTAACAGCAAACACAGGAAAAGATACAAATCAGTGTCATCTTATAATGCTTTTAATATTTTGTCATACACACGTTCGTTTGGCTCTAAAAATTATTTTGGTTCAAACAAACAACGTGAGTCAGGTTAAATTTGCAAAATCTTAAATTTGTTTTAATGTCAGCTAGGAGGATCACTGTGCAGAAATTCAGATCACCTATCATTGTTCTCCTTGGCTTTTTCCTGCAGTGGCTGTCACACTTGACAACCAACACATGAAAAAACAAAAGCAAATGCGTGAGAGCTAACGGTATGATTTTCATTGATGTCTCTTTAGCGTTTTCCTGCAAATGCTGTGATATTTGACCCCGATATGGGAGAAACTTTCAGATTCAAGGGAAGACAATGGCGAATAAGAGTTTAAAGTTTGATTAAAATAATATGTCATTTTTATGCTTTTCTCGCTAAAGCAAAGCACTTTTGGTGCTTAACCACGACTCTATGATGCAGGTTCATGGGAACTGTTATACAATTGTGCTTTTGTCACACACTTACTGAAATGATTAAATCAGAGTACTTTTCCGTTTCCTGAGCCTTTTCGGTGTTGATTTGTCTAGTTCAGCATGTTGTCTAGTCTTTTTGGAGTTTCTCGCTCCGAAAAGCGTTTTGGTTCATTACATCGACTCTCTGATGCAGATTCAAGAAAGAACGAGAAATCATTATGCTTTTGTGACACTTATACTGAAATCAGAAAAACAGAGTACAGATTCATGTAATTCCGTGTCCTGAGCCTTTTCTGTGCTGTTTTTGCATCCAGCATGTTATTGTAGTGCTTCTTAAGGTCATGGCAAATTTCTGCATTCTCTGTCCTCTTTAGCTTTTTCCTGCAAATGTTGTGATATTTGACCCCCAAAACGTGAGAAACTCTCAGATTCAAGGGAAGACAATGGCGAATAAGAGTTTAAAGTTTGATTAAAATAATATGTCATCTTAATGCTTTTCTCGCTAAAGCAAAGCGCTTTTGGTGCTTAACCACGACTCTATGATGCAGGTTCATGGGAACTGTTATACAATTGTGCTTTTGTCACACACTTACTGAAATGAGTAAATCAGAGTACTTTTCCGTTTCCTGAGCCTTTTCGGTGTTGATTTGTCTCATTCAGCATGTTGTCTAGTCTTTTTGGTGTTTCTCGCCCCGCAAAGCGTTTTGGTTCATTACAGCGACTCTCTGATGCAGATTCAAGAAAGAACGAGAAATCATTATGCTTTTGTGACACTAATACTGAAATCAGAAAAACAGAGTACAGATTCATGTAATTCCGTGTCCTGAGCCTTTTCTGTGCTGTTTTGGCATCCAGCATTGTATTGTTATGTTTTCTTTGTTTGTTGCACCTTTCTTCATTCTCTGTCCTCTTTTTTTTTTTTTACTGCAAATGCTGTCATATTTGACCCCCAGAACGTGAGAAACTTCCAAAATAAAGTGAAAACAATGGCAAATAATTGTACTTTGGGCTTAAAGTATTATTTTGAATAATAAGTCATTCATAGGTTTTCCTTGCATAAACAAAGCGTTTTGGGGCTTTGCCAGGATTCTTTGATGCAGATGCATGAGAACTGTGCAAATGAATAGTTTTTCATTATGGAAAAATAACCAAAATAAGCAAATCAGAGTACAAATCCATGTTCTTCCGTGTCATGAGCCTTTTATGGCATCCATCAGGGTATTGTAGTGCTTTCTATGATTCTTGCACCTTTATGCATTTTCTGTCCTCTTTAGCTTTCTTTTTCCTGCAAAAGCTGTGATATTTAACATCCAAAACGTGAGAATCTTTCAAATGCAAGGGAAAACAATCGCGAATAAGTGTTCTTAAAGCTTAAAGTATGATTTTGAATAATATGTCATTAATAGGTTTTTCTCGCAAAGGCAAGGTGTTTTGGTGCTTAACCACGACTCTTATATGCAGGTGCATTAGAACTGTACAAATCAGTAGTCCATTTGTGACACAATCACGAAAATTACTTGTTCCGAGAATTTCTCCTATGTACTGACTCTTTTCGGTGTTGTTTTGTCATACAGCATGTTATTGTGGGTTTTTTGTGTGTGTGTGTTTCTCGCCCTGCAAAGCGTTTAGGGTCATTACACTGACTCTTTGTTGCAGGTACAAGGAAACTGTGGTATCATTATGCTTTTGAGACACTATTACTGAAATGAGCAACTCAGAGTACAAGCACGTGTTATTCCGTGTCCTGAGCCTTATTTCGACATCCAGCATGTCATTGTTGTCCTTTCTGTGATCAATTGCACTACTGTGTTGTCTCTATCCTCTTCAGCTTTTTCCTGCAAAAGCGCTGGTATTTGACCACCAAACCTGGGAAACTTTCAGATTCAAGGGAAGATAATCCGCGAATGAGTGTACCTAGAGTTTGATTTAAATTATATGTCATAAATAGGTTTTTCTCGCTAAAGCAAAGCGTTTTGGTGCTTAACCACGACTCTGTGATGCAGGTACATAGGAACTGTAACATTATAATGCTTTTGTGACACTATGACTGAAATGAGTAAACCAAAGTAGGTACTTTTCCCGTGTCCTGAGCCTTTTCGGTGTTGTTTCGTCATACACCATGTTGTCATGGCTTTTTGGTGTTTCTCGCCCCGCAAAGCATTTTGGTTCATTACAACGACTCTCTGATGCAGGTTCAAGAAAAACTGTGGAATCATTATACGTTTGAGACACTTTTACTGAAATGAGCAATTCAAAGTACAGATACATGTAATTCCGTGTCCTGAGCTTTTTCGATATTGTTTGCCATGCAGCATGTTGTTGTGTCTTTTTGGTGTTTCTCGCTCGCAAAGCGTTTATGTTCATTTCAGCGACTCTGCGATGCAGATTCAAGAAACTGTTGAATCATTATGCTTTTGTGACACTGTTTCTGAAATGAGCTGAAAATCCATGTAATTCGGTGTCATGAGCCTTTTATGTGCTTTTATGGCATCCAGCATGATATTGTAGTGCTGTCTATGATCATTGCACCTTTCTGCATCCCCTGTCCTCTTTAGCTTTTTCCTGCAAAAGCTGTTCTATTTAACTCTCAAAACGCGAGAAACTTTCAAATTCAAGGGAAAACAATCGCGAATAAATGTTCTTCAAGCTTAAAGTATGATTTTGAATAACATGTCATTAAAAGGTTTTTCTCGCTAAGGCAAAGCGTTTTGGTGCTTAACCAGGATTCTATGATGCATGTGCATGAGAACTGTGCAAATCAATAATGCTTTTGAGACACACCGAAATGAGAAAATCAGAGTTCACCTCCCGTGTCCCGAGCCTTTTCGGTGTTGTTTTGTCTTACAGTATGTTGTTGTGTTTTTCTGGTGTTTCTCGCTCTGCAAAGCGTTTTGGCTCATTACCACGACTCTGCGATGCAGGTCAAAGAGAATTGTGGAATCATTATGCTTTTGTGAAACACTCACTGAAACGAGTAGTTCAGAGTATATTATCCGTGTCCTGAGCCTTTTCGCGATTGTTTTGTCATACAGCATGTTGTCCTGTCTTTTTGGCGTTTCTTGCTCCGTAACGCATGATTATGCTTTTGTGACATAAGAACTGAAATGAGCAAATCAGAGTACAAATCCATGTAATTTCGTGTCATGAGCCTTTTATGTGCTTTTATGGCTAAAGTAAAGCGTTTTTGGTCCTTTACAACGACTCTATGGTGCAGATTAATGGGAACTGTGACAAAATAAAGCTTTTGACACTACTACTGAAATGAGTAAACCAGAGTCCAGTGTCCTGAGCCTCTTTGTTGCTGTTTCGTCATACAGCATGGTGTTGTTGCGCTTTTGTCATTACACATCAATACCTCTGCTTTCTCTCTCCTTTTTAGCTTTTCATATTTGACATAGAACACACACGAGTTACATCAAAATGACTTCGGAAACAGCCCAACATGTTTTCATGAGAACTTAAAGCACGATTTAAAATATTTTTTCATTTTCCTTTATCGCTCTGCAAACCTTTTTTCTTTCACTAAACAGGTCCATTGGTATTGCCGTCCTCACTACTTTGTCACTTAATCACTTCTGTGTGATCTGTGTTGTACAAAAATCCATCTTATTCACTGTTGTGCGTTTTCAGTGCTGTTTTGGCATCCGGCATAGTACTGTTGTGATTATTGTCATCATATCATATTTCTGCTATCTCTGCCCTCCGTAGACTTTTCCTGTGTTGCATTCATATCCAGGAGAAAACAATCGGAAAAGACGTGTTCAAGAGTGATTTTGAATGATGAACAAAAAGCTTTCAAAATCAAACATCAAACGCTTGGGTTACCTACAAAAAGCTGACAGACGCAATAAAGATGTCTTCAGCATCTCAAATCATAAATTGAATCATGACATGGTGTTTTTTGCTCTGCACAGCCTTATATGCACAAAACTGTGATGTGCTCTTTATTTCGATCAGTATTTAATTAACACATAATTGCTTTTAAGCTCATGTCACATAGCTTTAGGTAATACTTTTTGAATGAGTTGTAACGACGTGCTATTTCACTCTGCAAAGGTAGAAACTCAGCTATGGCTTCTAAAAACATGAGCGGTTGTTGCTTTTTAGTGAAAAAATCACAATATTTTTATGTGCTTCAGAATGCGATATCAGCAAGTTTTACTGCCTTTATTACCATAAAGGCAGTAAAACTTGGAACTAAAACGTGCAAAGCTGTACATTGTGACCACAAGATGGCAGCATGTGACTACAAGTGAAATCACCGCAAAACAATTTTATCTTCAGTATTCAGGCTGAACAATATTGAACTGGAAAGGTGCCTTGCAGAAAATGCGTTGAAAGGCTGACACCAAATACTGCAATGCAAAACTGTGAAATTAATTGCACAAAAGCAGTGCATGACAACTGAAAATGCAAAACATGTAAAATAAAAACTAAATAAAGTTGTGGTACAAAGCAATGAATGACAAAATGTGAAATAATATTGCACAGAGCTGCAAAAACATTTGCATGTGGAAAGACAGTGAAGATCATTGTCTTTACACCCCAGGAATAAACTACTTTCTGGGAAGAACCAACCACTTCCACAGTAGGTGATACTTCATCATGTAAAGCCTAAATGAAAAACATACACACAGATGCATGCACACACACACACACACACACACACACACACACACACACACACACACACACACACACACACACACAAACGAAAGTTGAGTTTATGTGTACATTCACGTGTAGTCTATTTTTGTCTCATTTTAGTCTGTTGGAGCTATTCAGTGACCTGATCCCCATCCATTCACAAGAGAGGGCCACAAGAAAAAGATCTAAACCACCAAGCTACAACCTCACAAGTGAGAAACACCTTAGCTACATTGCCACAAAAAATAAAACCAAACAAAAGCAATCAAAAAAAAAAAAAAAATAAAAAAAAAATACAAAAGGACAATGAGGTCAAAAGGAAAACACAGCAAGACAACCAGCCGTGTCACTTCTGTAAGGCTCGTGTCATTATAAATTATATGTTAAGAAACAATACAACGGTAACAAAACAAATTTTACCCAAAACATTGGGATTTTTTTTTTAAAGGAAACTAAAGTGCCAAAAATTATCGCTTTAAGGTAAAATTAATACAAATTCTTCTTTAGGGTACAGAGTTAAAGACTATAATACAAAAAATAAGTAAACAAATAAAATGTTCCCCCATTATTGCACTCATTTTTTTAAAAGAGTAAAGTTTAATGAAATACCACACCAGAATAAATGTTGTGAAAATAATTTGGAACAAACCCCTTTTTTGGAGTCTGCTTTTTTGTTTTCCTGGTGCGGCTTAGCCACGTGACTGTCATCATCAAAAATCAGGAGAGGGTGGGGGTGGGGGTGCAGGAGAAAAAAATTAAACTACAGTATTGCTCTTTTACACGATATTATCAATATTTGTATTGTTCCGCCCACCTCTACTCCTCACTCACAGTAGTCTCCTCCTGCATTCACATGAATCACGCAAGTGTGTGTCTCATTATGGTCACTTCTATCATCCCCGGCCCAGATTAAGGAAGAGGGTTGCTATTTAGACATTAAAAAAAAAAGTATGGACGGAAGACAGTTAATTTGTAGTTGTAGTAATTTTGTAGTTGATTATGATGTTGTGTTTTACCTGCTTTCTCTCTTACATTGTTATTTCTCTGCCCTACAAAGTCCATGACAATTACATGCACATGAATTATTCTGCAGATTAGACAGCAGCGTCATTTAGTGACTTTTAGTGACTTTGTGGACAGTCAATAGTGACTTTCCTTACTGAGGAGTTGGCACGTTGAAACTGGCAATGTTTCACTCAGCTGTAATGATGTTCGAAATGGTAAACAGTCTTATTCTTTCAGGTCTTTCATGACTATACATGATATAATTGATTAAAAATAATCTGTTAATAGTGGATTATTTGGGTATATAGTAATCTAAGGTGTTAAAAACAACAACAATTTACACCCAACTCAACCGATAACCGTGACTACAAAACCGTGATAAGAACTGAACCGTGGATTTTGTGAACCGTTCCATCCCTACTTCATCACACACTTCAGTTAGAGCATCCTGTCTCTTATGGAACTCCTGAGCGCAGTGAGTGTGTGTTGAAATTTTCAGTTTGCAAACCAAAAGCAATTCAATGATACTTGTTCAGTAAACAGCAGTGACTGCATGCAGAGTATTTAATCCTAAGGTGTAAATTAATACAAGACCACATCTCTAACAAAGACATAAAAATTATGAGTGCTTCGCATTATGTTGAAGAGATATAGTGTACTTTATAGTGGACGTGAGAGATTAAGTGTTGGTGAACGATAACCATGTGTGAATGATACAGCATTCATTTACAGAAGTCTGTGCTTCAGTGTAAGGGGGCCCCCAAATGTAATTTGCCTAGATTAGAATAGAATAGAAAATACTTTATTTATCCCCGAGGGGAAATTCAGGAGTCACCGCAGCATTTAAGAAAACAAAAGTAAGGCAGAGTAAAGAAAGTGCAAAAAGGTCCATAAGAAATTAGATAGAATAGATAGAATAGAATAGAATAGAATAGAAAATACTTTATTTATCCCCGAGGGGAAATTCAGGAGTCACCGCAGCATTTAAGAAAACAAAAGTAAGAAAGAGTATAGAAAGTGCAAAACGGTCCATAAGAAATTAGATGACGACATCCCGTCCACCACTCGTCCACCACTCTCCAGTCCAGCCAGTCTCCACCTCCACAGGGTCCAGGACTGAGCCTCCCCAGCAGTCTGTTCAGTCTCTGTCTCCTGGATCCTGTCTGCCCACTGTGGCACCAGCGTCCATTGTCAGCTCCGTCAGCCACGTCCGTGGACAGCACGATGCCGCTGGGTTAGCACAGGTAGCTCGTCCTTCCCCCGGGGCTGGATCCCACGTTCCCAACAACAATGGATGGAAGGACAGGTCCACGTCGTCACCTCCCAGCTCACATCCGAGAACCAGCACGTCGTCCTCACCTCCTCCTCCTCAGCTCGAGGGAAATCATCAAGCCCTACACTAGTTAGCATTGACATGCTACAGGCTGCTAACAGCTGAGTATGCATGTAAACATGCAGCCATGGTTACATGTAGGATCTCCAGACAAACACAGGAGAAAAGTAGTCAAAAATATCGCCGAAGTCACAAAAAGTTTGGTGTCCGTGACCAACAATGAACCATACAAAGTGATGATCCACTCCAAATACAAAGATTACGAAAAAGAGACAAAAAAATTACAAGAGACGACAAAGACGAGAGAGCTGCTGCAACAGGCAGCTACTTGGGTAGCGCCTAGCAACGGAAAAGCCGTAGGGCCTCATACTCACTTGGGCCCTGTTGTAGTATTTGGTTGCAAAGGGAAACTGATATCATGGAACCAAAAATATGGCCCCAATATTGTGCAGATCTGCTACTCATGCTTAGCTAAAGGGGTGATTCAGATAAATGTGAGGGAAGAAAAAAAGCATTTCAAACAGGAATAAAGATATCGCCTCATCTTAGAAAGAGAATGGACCTTCAGAAGTCTAAAAGTGTACCAAGTGTAACACAGAGATCAGTAGCTTTATACATACTATGTAGTCTTATGTGTGTATATAAAGGAATTTTTGGGGAAAAATGTTTCAAAGTGTGCTTTTTAACAAGGATTGGAGAATGGACCCTTGTATGCCTTCTTGTTTGGGTTAAAATCAAGAACACCTATAATGAAAAACTGTGGAATGTTGACCTATGCTGCAAGAAAGTTTGTAACTTAAATGGATTTCAGAAAAGCCACCAACCCTCTCAGAATGGCACAAAGTTATATTTGCTCTGCTTCCCATAGATTATTTGACATATCGCACCAAAAAGGAAAATTGGAACATTTCATCATATATGGACTCCCTTTCTTGATTATGTGGGACCGAGAATGTGTAAGGTATTCTGGCAGATGCATCCTCGACTGAAGGGGGTTCGCTAAAAGAGAAGGAGAGGCTCTGTTGTCTGTATCAATTCATTCCCCGTATTTATCTATGTTTATTGTGTGTAAGTTTTGTCATGTTCATCTGTGTTGTGCCATTATACACGTTCGGGGGATTGTGTTGATTGGGTGGGTGAGAATAGAACAGAAAAGAATAGAATAGAACTTTATTGTCATTGTAACATGTACAACGAAATTGAAATCACGGCAGCAATCAAGAAAACAAAAGTAAGAAAGTGCAAAAAGGTCCATCAGAAAATAGATGATGACAGCTTGTCCATCATTCTCCAGTTCAACCAGCCACAGGGTCCAGGACTGAGCTTCTTCAGTCATGCTCCATCTCTGTCTCCTGTATCCTGTCTGCTCACAGCAGGTGAAGCTCTTCCAACATGGCGTTGGTGTCTGATGTTAGCTTCGTTAGCCATGTTTGTGAATAGCATGATGCAACTCTGCCCTCTGGTTTTCCCTCTATTGCTGGGTTAGCACAGCTAGCTCGTCCATCTTATTGGAGATAGATCCTACGTCCCCAATAACAATGGATGGAAGGACAGGTCCATATCGTCACTTCTTAGCTCACACCTGAGAACCATCATGTCGTCCTCACCTCCTTCTCCTCACTTTGTGGGAAGACATCAGGCCTTACACCAGTTAGCATTGACATGCTACAGACTGCTAACAGCTGAGTTCACATGTAAACAATGTGGCCATGGTTACATGTAGGATCTCCAGACAAACACAGGAGCAAAAATAGTAAAAATATCACTGAAGCCACAAAAAGTTTGGTGTCCATGACCAACAAATGAGCCAAATAAAGAAATGATCTACTCCAAATACAAAAATTACGAAAAAGAGACAAAAAAAAAAAGACAAGAAATGGACAAAAAAAGAGAGAGCTGCTGCAAAAGGCAGCCATAGCCAACAGGGCGGCGCCTAGCTCTGTTTCTGACTGTATGATGATCCATAATAGGAATACTTGAGTCCAGATCAATGTGAGAGATGACAAATGTCCACATAAAAGTTATGTGGGTGATTTAATCAGTTAATATGTGAGTAAAGCAGGGTCACATTATCTGATGGCTACGCTGTTGTCTCCTTACAGCATGTTCTTAAATAGTTGTTTTTTTAAATTATAGCCACAACGCTCATTTTAAATTTTTACCTATTTATTCAACATGTTTAGAGGGATTACATTACATGACGATCGTGAAGATAAGTATATAGATAAACTAAAACGTAAATTTAAAAGGATTTATACATGTATCTCATGAGAGCAGGCACAGCGAACTACATATTTGAAACAGTTCATATAGACTTTTACATAAAATGTAGCTCTTAGCAAACTATGATTATAGTACATATTTCCTTTAAAAGTCGCCTGATCTAATGTAGGGTTTTCAGTTCCTGGGTTATGAAGCTGTATATACGATGGTTTCTCCTTTATCAGTAGGAAGCCATCACAAGCGGTGCTTACTCGTGGGTAGCAAATAAAGCAACATCAATCAACTGCTTTGAATAAATTACACACAATGTCTACAGATTTTGCAAACGTTTACCCCAGATGAATCTTTGAGAACGACATTTACGTAACTCAACTTCTCCTCCTCTTTTTTGAACAATGCACACATAGCCAATGCCCGTCATCGCCCCTGCGGTCACATTTTCCGATGGTCACAGGTTTCAGTGCAGCACCGTTCAGACATCTAGCGGCATGTAATTGTTTATTTCGTCCACTAGATGTCACAGTTGTGTCGTGTAGCACCGCTGAAGGAACAGAAGTACAAGGGAAATTTTAGAAGACAATTCATGTGTTTTACTGTCTTCTTACAGTGAATAAATGCTGGAGGAACTGTGAATATGTCAGCTCCCTCCATGTGCCAATCATCACACGTTTCCAGACCTTCAAAACATTTTATTGCTCCATTCATCCCTTGTGGCAAGTGTTTGCAAGTTTAAATGAAGGTAAACTACCGGGATAGATTACAGATAAACTGCAGTGCGCATGTTTCGTTTCAACATAAAGTTGTCCTCTTTTTGCTCCTTTTAAGTTCAAAAGTTAATTTGATGAAAGAAAAAGATGCATGGAGCTATTTTTTTTCTAGGAGGAACTAAAAACGGGAATTTCTTCAGAGGCTTCTAATCAAACTTTCTCAAGTCACACAAAAATTGCCCCTCGATGTCGACTGTTGTCAACCAGGGGATGCAACTTTTTAAAATATTTTCCAGCCAGGTTGAGATGCCGGAGATTATCAACCATGCTTTTACTGAGCTGTTCGTGCTGCACAAAGTGTGATCAGTGAGACCAAGGAGTTGAAAATGCTGACATAGCACGATGCATGTTCACTATCAGGGGGTGTGGCAGGGGCAGTTTCCTGTCAGGAAAGAGGGTGCACAATGAATGGTATTTATGCATTTATATATAATTTTCAGTAAAAAAAAAAAAAAAATCATCTATGATAAAAAAAAAAGAACAAATGCACTTTGAGAATTCGAAGTTAATTGTACTTTTTCTCTAATAGAATAAAACGTCTATGGCGAGATGCAAGGATGGCTGTAACAAATGTGCACTATGAGACTCTTCACAGCCTTGAAGATGAAGGTCTTCTAGATCCCTCCAATAGCATCCACCTCTTCTGTGTCCAGCATGTTTCCTTTCCGCTTCTGCAAAGGGACCTTGATGTCTCCAGGGTGGATTGGGATAATCACTCCCTAAGAACAGAACAACAACTGTGGACAGTGGGACTCCTCCAGAATCCCACAGATACACTGAACTTGGCACTGGTACTAAGTAAGTACAATTTCCAGGAGCACCTTGTACTCTGTGTTGTAGTTCTGAGTAGCATTGCTCCAGGTATATCTCGAAAAAAGAGAATATCATGAAAAAGTTTGATTTTTTGGTCACTCATTTCTATATTGTAAATCTATCTACGGCACACAGAGTGAAATTCTTGAAGCATCTATTTTTTTTTTAAAGTTGATTATTATGGCTCACAGATAATGAAACCCCCAAATTCAGTGTCTCAAAGCACTGAAAAAAGTAAAACTTTGCTGTTGTTCATTTAATGTATAAATTCACATTATATGGACTCAAAAAATCGTTTTCAGATTTAAACTATATTTTCAGGTTTGTACTTCTGACTGAATCAATATTTTTTATTTCGTTTCAATATGAGTTTGCAATTTGACATCAAAATGAAATGACTCATTCAATCAACCTGAACGGATCAGGTGTTGATCGTTTCGCGCATGCGTGTTCCGGAAAACGAAACCTGAGGATCTGACGGGAACGGCCGAGTCCATCTTCAGCCTCTGCAACTCCTGGGTGGAGGGAAACTTTGTTTCAGGTTATAAAAGACAAAAATGCGTTTTTAGACTGTGACATCAACCATGGTTTTATCACCCCGTTCATCTATTAAACCGCCCTTTGGGTCGTCTGCCATGGTATCACCAGGCTGTCTTGTTGAACTCAGCTTGCTAGCTTATAGCCCACGACAAATAAGCTATAATTTTTCGACAGTGCACGTTCAATCCCTGTTTAAATTACTGGTTAACTTAGTATGCATTTTTGAGTCGTTTCAAATGTTTGACGGCGTAACGTAACTGATTAGCCCCTGCTCTCTGCTTGAAGGTGAGGTACTCAATGGAATCAGCTGGTGGAGTTCTTGGTTGGAAAGAAAACCTGCAGCCTCTTGGCCCTCCATGGCACAAGTTGGACATTCCTGCTCTACAGCGTGAGCTCGTCAACCGTGAAGTACAAGTTTGGACGAGTTGAACAACACGTGGAGTGCCAGTAGGTGCGTGCAAATAAAACTACAGAGACTAACCCGCTTCTGGGTTATGTGTGTGTATGTTTATGGAGAGAGATTATGTGCGCGCTTGTAAGTGTCAGGATGGAGGCATTGTCCCTTTTCGATGACAATGCCAAAACTATCAGAGCTTTCTATCTTTATTAACTTGCCCATATTTTCGGGGTACTAGCTGTCTTCTAAAAAAAAGAAAAGAAAAAAACAACAACTAAATAATCAATGATATTTTATGTAAGTGTGAAATAGCTCTTTTCCAAAGGTGTCTGTATGGCTTCAGCTAAAGTTAACTTACGTTTTTTTTTTTTTTTTTTTATTTATCTTGCAGTGCAACATCTGAAAAGCTTCCAGACTTGTCCATTGTGGTAAGTTAGTTGTTAATACCTTATAAAAATGTAATTTATCATTCACTGCCCAAATAATCGTTTGTCCAAAACTTACTATGGATAGTTTTACAGGGTCTTGCTAATTCTCACTAGGTTTGTATTTTACACAATGACTGCAGGATGTGCGCTTGAAATATACTATATTTTTGCATTTTATGTATTTACAATATATCCATTCTCAACATAAAGCCTAAACATATGTATAACCAGTTTACATTACATGTTAATGGTTCCCAATTTGTATCTAGCACCTACTAAGTGTGTTGGCTTATTAATAACAAGAGAATATTGTTTCCTTTTTCAAGGAAATTAGCTGCTCTGAGGCCTGTCCTCATAACTTGTGGTAAGTTCCTTCACAATATCATGAGAACATTTTTAATTAATTGGACACTTAATTTGACCCAATAATAGCACTGGCTCAAATGAAATCTGACAAATTGATTTGGCAGTTTCCAGGTCTATTCTATAAACTTAAGGTATTGAAGTCTTGTTTTATGTGTGATGACTGTGTGTTTGCTTAAAACTTTTGAATGTGCCGCTGTCTTTTCCAGGACCCTCTTGAAATAGAGATTTTTAATCTCAATTAGTTTTCGTGGTAGATAAAAAAATGTAAATATAAAACTTATGGCGTTGTTACCCCAACAAATTAAAAATATCTCTTGTTTTTTTCTCTTGTATTTCATGTTGCATCAGTTATCCATGCATGTGGAAATGTAAAGACTGTGACGACTCATTGTCAAGAAGATCTGAACTTCTGAAACACTATAAACTTTACCATCTGCATTATTGGCGGGGCCATCCTTACCCCTGTGTTTATTGGAAAGCTCTACTAACGCATCTAAGTAAATATCATCCTTCTCAACAATCATCACAGAAAGAAAGCAAATGTCCAATATGGCTATTAAGGTAATTTTAAAACAAATTCAATTTCAGGATAGGGTCAATCTTATTCCCTTGAACATGGAAAGTTAATTAAAAACTGGTCAATGTCCACATTATTTTCACACAGACATTTGTGCCTGCACAGGGCCCTTCATCTCCCACTCCGCTGTGATATAGTGAGCAGCTGTGTTGGCAACTTGGGGACTTTTTTTTTTCTTTTCAAAAAAAGCAACTAGTGATTTTTATGTGAAATAATTCAACTTATTACTTTTTTCTTTTCAGGTTTGAATGTCACCCCATCTTAAAAATACAGCCAGGACCATAATATACATGCTGGTGTCTACTTTATGTACAAATTTGTTGCTTTGCATCAATTTCATTGGTGATGTCCTTATTTTCAGGTGGTCAGCTGTGATTGTAGCTGTGAAAAATATATGTTTTCAAGCTTCATCTTGGATGCACTTCTGTTTTTGTTTTATAGATCAATGCTGAGTTTATGAGAATAAAAACAGTTCCCTTGGGGACTAAGTTACTGGCACAGTTGGACCAGCACTCCAAACTATTGGAGGTTATCAGGCGGAAGGGGGGAGCTGTAAGACAGAAGATGTCTGGTGTCTTACAGCTTTTGGATGAGGTATCTATGAAGGGGTTTCTTGTCTGAGGAATGCTAAATATTTATTTTTTGTTTGTGATTGTACTGAATACCATTTTTTGAATCAGACTTTGGACATCAACACAAGAAGAGAGCCTATCTTCACATCTCTGATGATGTACCTGGGGGAACCTGTTGAGCATTTGATCAAAGAATATCAGGTAAGGGCATCTCACTCACATATAGGGAAGAGGTTTTAACCTTGAGTGCAAAAAGTTTTTTTATACAGTATGTTTAGGTTTCATTAAAAATGGCTCTTGTGCATATATACACATGAATATATACAAGGTCTTTGATCTCTCAAGCCTCAGTGTTACAGTCATACTCAGTTTATGAGACTTGCTCATTATGCAAAAATGAAAGATTTGGACCGTAGCATGAATGGGCTATGACTGTAGAGGTGATATTTGTGATTTGAATAAATCATATTTTATTGTCATGGCTTGAACTCTAAGAACAAAAAGAACTCATAAGCAGATGTATCAAAAAACACCAGGCATAAGGAAAGATCTCAACAAAACACATTGTTAGCAAACTATGTTTATAGAGGGAGCACTGCACAGTGAAACAAAGGAACAAAATCTAGGACAGGGTTTGTACAGGTCCTTGAAATCCTTGAAAATGCTTATTTTTTCATGTTGTGTTTTCAAGGTTTGAAAGTACTTGATTTTCTATTCAAGTGCTTGAGAATGCTTGAATTTATAATCGTATATAACTCACTACTCAGCTTCCTAACTCAACAGATCGATCAAATAGAGAGAAATAAAATAAATTGTGGGGGAAAAAAAATGTTCCATCTGATGGGCTTGCGGGTTTAACATAACTGGTCTGTTTATATGTGCGTTGTGACGTCTCCCCCATGAGGATTGTTCCTTAAACAGCAAGCCGGGAGGCATGACCGTTGGCTGGAGAAAGAAAAATACAAATTTTGGATTAAATGTAGCGCAAATCCCCGTGCAGCATACTGCAGTGTATGTAAAAAGGAGATTGCAGTGGAAGCTATGGGCAAGTCGGCACTCGCCAGCCACGAGAGGTACCCTGGAAGCCCTACATGTTAAATAGCCAATTAGCCTGCTACCTGTTGAAGCTAACCACCTTTTTATGCTTCATGCTAGGCATGAGTGATGAAGGCAGTGTCCCATTTAACATAAAGGTAGTGTTGCCCGGGGGTGTTTGTCGGGGCAGGTTATAAAATAACTGCTGTCAGGCGGTGACAGGTTTTGTCTACAAATACCGGGTCGTGCCTGGTCTGAGCATACGGCCGCGGCGGAGTGGGAGGCTCGCCCTGTACATACGAAGGAACGAAACGGCGTTTCTCATTGAGACCCGGCACAGATGAACAACGGTCATGTGATAACCTGCCGGTTAGATGGCTTGTTTGTGCTAAAGCCGCGCTACCGGCTTGGTTTATTATAAGCGTCTGAGATGTGGCTATCTTACTCATTGTTTGAGAATAAGAAAAACCATAGAACTGGATACAAAAAAAGTAGGGCTGGGTTAAAAAAAAAATCGATTCTCAAAAATAAAAACGATCCTCATCTTCAAAATTTGACATCGATCGATCTTTTAATCAAAAGAAAATATTCCCTTTCTTGGCCGGATTTCAGTTTTGGACTGCAGGTGCTCCACACAGAATATTCCGTTCCTGCAAGTCAGTGTGGGATATATAGTCATACCCTATCTGTGTATAACTGACAGCGAGTTTTTGTAGGGTTATATGAAGTAGATATCTGCCCAAGATGCATCTGGATCAGCGCGTCTCCTCACGCTCTCCTTCATTAGGAGATCACAACTTTGGCATGCAGCAGTCTTAGCGTAACAGATTTTACTTAGCATTAGTTATGTTTGATCAGAACTGCAGAGAGACAGCGTCAAACCACCTGTTTCAGTGTTTTTGTCCTGCTGCAACATGACGTCTGTGTCAGATTATGAGAAAACGCTGTCAATCATCCTCCTCATCAGCTGACGCTTGCGCGAGCTACTGCTAATGTGCTCGCGCTAAATGATAAGCTCCATGTGTTGAACGCTGGTGTTTTTAACGGGTGGTTGTTTGTTACAAGGTGTTCAGATTAATTCTGAAGGTCTGGACAGGAGATATGACTTCACTGTTTGTCTTCAGACTGATCCACTGAGAGCTGTCAGCTGCTTCATTAACATACACGGTGTTGGGAAGGGTGCGTTTAATTTGTTCTCCCAGTCTGCCCTGTTTGTGGACCATCTACTGTGGAGGGATGTTGTTTTCACAAAGGAGGGAGCTGCATTAAAAAAATTGTTGTAATATAATAAATATAATATAAATCCTCATAATACTCCTAATACTCTTAGTTTAAAAGATAATGATACCAGTTTCGTCAGCAAGTGATGAGAATCAGTTCTTTGAGAAGTAGTAAAAAGACAAGAATCAGGAAAAAAATGTTTTTTTTTGTAAATACGAGTCTTCTCTGTGAAGTTGTGAACAAATGTGCTGTTCAACACAATGAAATTGCTGTTTTGTGTGCGCATCAATTTCTTAACATTATGAAATTAACAACCGCTCACAGTACTTGAAAAGTTTGAAAATTGACCTTGAAGCTCCTTGAAAAGTACTTGAATTTGACCATGAAAAATCTGTATGAACCCTGCTAGGAACAAAATCTGGCAACAAGACAAGGGAAGACATAAGGGTTAAGGCAATGAGGTGATTGGGAGTGAGGAGACGGCTGGGGAAGCACAATCAGGGATCAGGTGTGGCAGTGCCAGGCAGGAAACAAAATCTACAGAAATAAGAAAAGACTTGTGAACTTTCAAAATAAAACTTAACACTTTAACAAGACATGAAACAAGAACAAAAGGGGGAACTTGACTGAAGAAAAAGCAGGATGATGACTGATGAATTAAAATACCTGGAGATGAAAGGCAAAAAGTTGCACACATTTTTACCTCCGCCAAGGAGGTTATGTTTTTGGGAGAGTCTGTCCGTCTGTCTGTGAGTCTGTGAACAAAATAACTCAAGAAGTTATGGATGGATCTTGATGAAGTTTTCAGGAAATGTTCAGCATGGAAAAAAGGAAGAACTGATTTGATTTTGGTGTTGATCCGGATCAGCGTCTGGCCACTATGACGAAAATGTGATTTTTGTGAATAACTACTGATATAAAATAGATATCATTATGAATCCGTTTGCTAATGGAGTGTTTTTATGGTAAAGGAATCTAAATATGTACATCAAATAAAGGTAGGAGTAATATTTATAGTAAAAATCATAATATGGTCGAGGACTGTGGTGCTGGCAGAGGTATGTGCTCTCTGAGTGCTTTTCTAGTTAGTGCTGCAACTTTTCTGAAGGTGAATCTTGCATCTCGTACCACAATGTGCTCTATGGTGCACAAGAGAAAATTGTGCTTGGGTCATTTGACTGATCACTGTAAATACAGTGCATACCACTACAGTGGATACCACATTCATTTTAAGTTAAATCTTGGTATAAAAGTGACCACTGTAGCCATATATAAAATGGGAACACATTAGAATCTTTGAATGTTTTTTTTTTTTTTTTTGGCAGGATATTCCAGAAAATTAGGCTGAAAAGCTGAAGCAGACTACCATGGCCATCTTGATCACAGGATGGGAGAGTCCACTCCACCCAGCCAAAGACATCAAGATAATCATTGAAGGAACAGAGGTTGTCAATAATTTGCCCTCAGTTGCAGCAGCTTTTACCATGATCTTCAGGCTCATGTACACACTTAATCTGAAGTATCCAAAGAAATTGGAATCCACCTTTGAGTTTTTGCAAAAAGTCTTGATGGATCTTGATTGCAAAAAGATGAGCCCGAGAGTTGACAAAAACTGTGCAGCCAGCTGTACAGCTCAGACTAGGCTAAGTTTAGTTGCACTGACTCACTACATTGTTTTGTTTCTACTGGTGGTTTAATTTTGTGTAGATCTATTTCCAGTTGAAAATTCAAGCAGTTCAAAGTACGAGGGGTTGATGCTGGAGGTTCCAGTCACATTACAAGACAAGACAAGACAAGACAAGACATACTTTATTAATCCCCGGAGGGAAATTCAAGTTGTTTTGGCACTCTTCCAAGCAAAGAATTGTACACTCTGATGGCTGCAGGGAGGAATGATCTTCGGTACCTCTCGGTCCTGCAGCGCACAGAGGTAAGACGTCCAGAACTGCTGCTGATCCTCTGGACTATGATGTTGTGAAGTGGGTGATCAGAGTGACGGATGATGGCCTCCACTTTCTTCTGTGTATACCTTTCCACCACAGCCTCCAGTGAGTCCAAACTGGATCCAACCACGGAGCTAGCTCTCTTCACCAGTTTTTCCAGTCGCCTCTTGTCCTTCTGCTTTAAACTATTTCCCCAGCATACTGCACCATAAAACAAAGCACTGGCTACCACGGACTGATAAAACATCTGCAGCAGCTTTCCACAGACATCAATTGATCTGAGCTTCCTTAAGAAAAAGAGACGGCTCTGCCCCTTCTTAAAGAGTGCATCTGTATTAAGGGACCAGTCCAACTTGTTGTCCAGATGTACACCAAGATATTTGTAGGTTGACACCACCTCCACGTCCACCCCATGGATGTTAACTGGCTGATGGCAGAGCCCAGACTTTCGGAAATCCACAATCATTTCCTTTGTTTTTGAGGTGTTCAGTAGGAGACAATTTCTATGACTCCAGTCACAGAAAGCTTTTATCAGATCCCTGTATTCAGATTCCTGTCCATTTTGGATACACGCCACAATAGCAGTGTCATCTGAGTATTTTTGGATGTGGCAGGACTCAGAGTTGTATTTGAAGTCTGCAGTATAAAGTGTGAATAGGAATGGAGCCAGAACAGTTCCTTGTGGAGCCCCCGTGCTGCTCATGACCGTCCCAGAGACGCAGTTTCCCAACCTGACAAACTGTGGCCTCTCTGTGAGATAGTCTGTGATCCAGGAGACAAAGGATGGGTTCACTCCTATGTCTTTGAGCTTATCTCTCAATAACATGGGCTTGATGGTGTTAAATGCACTTGAAAAATCAAAGAACATAATTCTTACATAGGTGCCAGGTTCTTCTAGATAGCACAGGGCACGGTGGAGCATGTATATAACTGCATCATCCACTCCAATATGATTTCTATATGCAAACTGCAGAGGTTCTAGTGTGTCTTTGACCTCAAGTCTCAACAGACGTAAAAGCAGCCTCTCAAAGGTTTTCATAACATGTGAGGTGAGGGCAACTGGTCTGTAGTCGTTAAGTTCAGCTGGGCATTTGAGTTTTGGTACCGGCACAATACAAGATGTTTTCCACAGAGCCGGGACCTGACCCAACTGTAGACTCAGGTTGAAGTTCCTCTGAAGGGGTTCACACAATTGGGCAGCACAGTCCTTAAGCAGTCTTGGACACACACCATCTGGACCAGCAGCCTTCCCTGAGCACAGTCTTCCTAACTCTAACCTCACTCCTAAAGCTGTGACAGACGGTGACGGTGGAAGAGGCACAGGTGTAAGAGGGGATGTAGCAGGAGTGGTGGAGAGACACAGATGTGTAGAAGGAGCAGCAGTAGAAGAGGAAGTGGTCGCTGTGTCAAACTTGTTGAAGAACTGGTTGAATTCATTAGCACGTTCAACATCACCCACAATTGGCTGCCTTGTCTTTGTGTTATAGCCAGAGATGTTGTTGATTCCTCTCCACACCTCCCGCATGTTATTATTTTGTAGTTTTCTCTCAATGTTCTTTTTATATTTCACCTTAGCCTCCCTTAATCTCCTCTTCAGCACTTTTTGCACCAGTTTGAGCCGTTCTTTGTCGCCATCTCTAAAGGCTTCCTTTTTCTGATTGAGGATATCCTTGATGTCACTTGTGATCCAGGGTTTGTTATTGGGGAAACGGAGTACAGTCTTTGATGGTATGATATTGTCTTTACAGAAGTTGATGTATTCAGTAAAACAGTCAACCTGTTTATCAATATCTATACTATTTTCATCTGTTTCTAACAATACATTCCAGTCTGTGCACTCAAAGCAGTCTCTCAGAGCCTCACTGGCCTCAGGTGTCCATTTTCTAACTGTTACAGTAGTTGCATGCTGCCTCAATAAGCAGGATCTGTAACAAGACTGAAGTAAAACCAGATTGTGATCCGACCTGCCCAGTGGTGGTAATGCAGTGGCACTGTATGCATCTTTGACGTTGGCATATAGAAGATCAAGTGTTCTGTTCACTCTGGTTGGGCAATTAACAAACTGTTTAAATCCAGTGAGATAAGAGGAGAGGCTAACATGGTTAAAGTCTCCAGATATTATTATGAGAGCCTCAGGATGTTGAGTCTGTAGCCTGGCAACAGTTTCTTGGATAACATCACATGGAACTTCAGCAGTTGCTTTGGGTGGAATGTACACGAGGATTGTTATTATATGACTGAATTCTCTGGGAAGGTAATATGCCCTCATCCCAACTGCCAACAGTTCAATGTCCGGACAACACATCTTCACCTTGACTGTAGTATGATCAGGATTACACCATCTCTGATTGATGTATAAAACCAGTCCTCCACCTTTTGACTTGCCACTAGCTTTGGTGTCTCTGTCCAGACGTATCAGCGTGAAGCCAGGGATATCCACACAAGAATCAGAGATGTTTTGACTCAACCTCAGTAAAGCACATGAGGCTGCACTCACGGTATACATTTTGTGTCTTCACCAGTATCTCTAGTTCATCCTTTTTGTTGGGCAGAGAGTTGACATTCCCAATGATGACTGAAGGAAGAAAGGGCTTGTATCTCCATCTCCTGGCCTTTAACTTTGCACCAGCACGACATCCTCGGAAAGGCTTCTTTATCTCTGCATGCATCTCTTCTTTACTGCATGTTCGTTGCAATTGTAAGTGTTTGAGGTTTGTTTTAGTGTCTGAGGAAAAGAAAAAGCATTAAAACCAATGCCTGTTCACTATAGTATTCAGTATTTGTTGAAGATTTTGTCATAGTTGTTTACCAACCATCCCAGGGCAGAGTTGGCTACTTGTTTTAAAATACTCTTGAGTCCACAAATCCTTTAGAAAAGTGATGGAATTTGTATTGCAGTAGTAACATTTGTACTGTAATTGCTCAGTTCACCAGAGTGAACATGTTTTCATGTTTGCATGTTTCACCGCTCCAAAATGTTTCAAAACAATGGAACAATAATTACATTTGTTGTAAAATAATTTTGACAGTATTCTTTATTTTTTCAAAATATGTTTTAAGCATTTTTAAAATTTCATTTCTGCATATGCTATACTGTAAAAAAGTTTATATTTATTAATTTAGGGCAATTTAATATAATTGATTTGCTTTAATGTTTATTTACATTCAAATGTAACCATTTTAGGTTACCCTGAACAGAATATTTACATTGAATCAATGAAGACATTCGTTTTTAATTTAGGTCAACTCAACATAATTAGTTTGCCTCACTGTCAGAAAACAGTTTGCTTGGATTAAAAGAAATTGGATTAAACTGAACACGTTATTTTACATTGAGTCAACCAAAGAATATTGGATGTGAATGATTACCTCAATTTTTTTTACGTTCAACCAATGGTTTTTTTTCAGTGAGGTTAGAATATTCTGGGAAAAGTTAATTATTGTAAAGTTATGATGTCACACCAGAATCAGCTTGAGGTAGGATTTCAAGATGGCGGCAGGCAGGACAGGTGTACTTGCACCTCTTCTTTTATACGTATTTTTAACAGGTATGCTAAAGCATCATGACACCAGACAGGTTTTTAAGAGATCAATTTTGTTTGGAGATGCTCTGAACCCAAACTGTGCAGCTGAGGAGCAAACCCTCCTCACAAACCAAATAAACAAACATTTCGGCTTCGGGAGACACGTCTTTGTTGTCTCATTCATCTATCCGTCTCTCTACAACCGGGCGTCAAAACGCACCAAAGCCATGTACAAACTGCAACGAAGCCACACTTTGATTATCATCATCTGCCTCTTGCTATCCGGAGATATTCATCAGTGTCCTGGCCCGGAAAACAACCCAGCACAGGATGAATCCCGCACTGTGTACACAGCCCGGTGGAGCAATACTACCTTCTCTCAGGTACACACGATGTATGCCGACATGCCAAATTACACCGAGGAACCGCACTCTGACCTGGCTGATCGTGTCGCCTCTCCGAGCGGCACCATAGACACGGGGTTCGTGGGAGATGTGCCGGTCAGCACGTTGGGTGGGATTGGCATGCTTCCATGGCCTGGACCGGGTGTGCTTCCCTTGGTGCGGGAGGACGGGTCACCATCGCGGGGATGTCCGGATTGTCTGGATGGCGGTCCCCTGCCAAGGAGCGCCGCGAGGACACCACACCAACAGAGACACACGGCCGCAGCAAACATCAAAGGTGACATTCCACACGCACGATCATCATTAAAAACTGTTATCCGGAATGAAGGTCACGTTAATCTACACGCGGGTGTAACTAATCCAACCCGGGAAAAAATAATCAATAAAGCGATCGCAAAAAACAGGAAGTGGAGAGTTTTTCAAACTGTCAATCACTCCAGAATGATATGGGACTCAAGAGTAAAACCTAAGGGACTATTCGGTGGACATTTAAACATAAGAAGTCTGGTATCTAAAAGTGAGGAAATTCATCATCTACTTCTTGATTCGAATTTAGATTTCCTCTGTTTGTCAGAGACTTGGCTGCAAAAATATTCACCATCTTCATCAATCGAAGTGCCAGGCTATCAAATCTTCAGAAGAGACAGAGTGACATCAAAGGGGGGCGGAGTTATGGTTTACGTAAAAGACTGTATACAATGTCACGAATTGACTTGGGTAAACCGTGAACTTGAATGTATTGGTTTGAATATCACTCTATCACCACAAATGTCTTTTATTCTCATTGTTATTTATCGTCCACCCTCCGCTAACAATGATTCTTATGAAAAACTCCAAAACATGCTTAAAGAATGCAATTTAAAAAAAGAGGTGATAGTAATGGGAGATCTAAATGTTAACTGGGAAGACAAGTTAAAAAGAAAAAACCTCAAAAAAATAACTGATGGTTATGACCTCTCACAGCTGATTATGGGTCCAACAAGAATAACTCAATCGACCAGAACTCAGATTGACCTGGTATTCAGTAACAGGCCTGAGAGAATCACAAAATCTCTCAATATGATTACTGGACTCTCTGATCATAATCTTGTACTGGTGGCCAGAAAATTAACAAATAGGAGATTCAGCCCCTCTCATGTCCCAGAACATGAATCTGTCAGGATCCCCAGGTGCAAAGAGGACCATTTTAAAAGAGCAGTTCAGGATTTTAACTGGACTGAGCTACTTTCTGAAAAGGACTTAAAAGAGGGCAGTTTTGTATTTATGAACAAAATGCAGCTGATCATCAAAGAATTTTCCCGAAAGATTAAGTGTAGAGGTAAAAAAAACAGCCTTCCTTGGATAAACTCTGACATTTTGAAATTAATGAAAGAACGGGATCTTGCTTTGAAAAAAGCTATCAGAACCAAACTGTTTCATGATAAATACCAATTTTCCAAGTTAAGAAATAAAGTAACTAGGGGAATGAGGAAAGCCAGGGCGGATTTTTTCATTTCTGTTATTAGTGAGGCAAAGGGTAATCCTAAGATAATATGGAACCAGCTAAAAAAGCTCCTCGGACAACATCACAATACAGGCAAATCAATCGAACTTAATCTTAATGGAAACTTGGTAAAGGACCCAGCCCAGGTAGCTGGAGCTCTTAATCAGTACTTTGTTGATTCAGTGACATCTATTGCAGATGGATTCTCTACAAACCCTGAAGGTGGGCATACAGTAAACACAATGGAGCCACCTTTCAGTTTTAAAAATGCTGATAATTTAAAAATCTCAGAAATCATTACATCTCTAAAACCATCAAGAGCAAAAGATGTTTTTGGAATGGACACCACCATGTTAAAAAATCTTTGTCCAACACTTGTCAAACATGTCACAAGTATTGTTAACCTCTCAATATCTGAAAGAGAATTTCCAACAGTATGGAAATCAGCAGTTGTCACACCAATTTACAAATCCGGTGATCCCCATTCCCCCTGTAATTATAGACCTATCAGTATTTTACCAGTAATTTCCAAAGTTGCAGAGAAATGGGCAGCTGAGCAAATTATACACTACTTGAACAACAGTTCTTTTCATCTGCATCCAATGCAGTCTGGCTTCAGATCTAACCACTCAACCGAGACTGCAAATTGCTTCCTTATCGAAAAAATCAAGTCACTACTAGATGGTCGGGGCTTTGTAGGTGCTGTTTTTCTGGACCTCAGGAAAGCCTTTGACACTGTCAATCATGGGGTTCTTTTATCTAAGTTATCCACATTTAATTTTTCTTCTGATGCCCTTAAATGGGTAGAGTCATATCTTCATAATCGATATCAAACTGTGTGAATATATAACCATCAATCTGAAGCCCTTTACTTGTCAACTGGTGTTCCGCAGGGATCCATATTGGGCCCACTCCTATTCTGTTTGTATGTCAATGACTTGCCATCTGTGTGTCCTGAGGTTTATATCCAAATGTATGCTGATGACACTGTTTTGTATGTACATGGCTTGACCAAAGCAGAAGTAGCTCTAAAACTGACCAATGCAATGGCTAAAATCACAGCATGGCTCAATCAGTGCTGTCTCCAACTAAATTTATCTAAAACAGTTGGAATGTTCTTCTCTAAAACAGGTGACTCTGAAGACCCTGATATTATTGTATCAGGTGAAAAGCTACAGATTGTAAAAGAATTTAAATACCTGGGTGTTATTCTTGATTCTAATCTAAAATTCAGGGAACATGTAAAAAAAGTCTGTAAACAGGTGAAGTTTAACCTTGCAAATTTCAGAGTTATCAGGAACTCCATGTCCACCGAAGCAGCCAAGATGTACATGCATTCAATGATATTTTGTCACATGACCTACTGTCTAACTAGCTGGTCCCAGGCTGGTCAAACAACCTTGAAACCACTTCAGTCTTTGTATAAGCAAACACTTAAAGTCTTTGACAAACAACAAAAACAATTTCATCATTGTGAGATTCTGAAAAAGCATAAGCTTCTAAGCTGGGAAAACTTGGTAAAACACATAAATGCATGTCTCGTCTATAAAATCACACGCGATATGGCTCCCCCACCGCTTTCTGATTTTGTCAGTCTTAGAACAAATTCCCATCACACAAGAGGAGTCACAAGAGGAGACTGCATTATCCCTCTTCGAAAAAGCACTTTTAGTCAGTCAGTTTTCTCTGTCCAAGCCTCTCGAGAATGGAATAACATACCATCTACTGTCAGAGAGCTCAACACATATCAGTCATTCAGGTCTTACTTAAAACAGTGGCTTATAAAAAGTCAAAACTGCCAGCACTGAAACCATTACCCCTGTCCCTGCTACCTCATGTCTGCCTTCTGCAAAATTGTCTTGTGCATGCAAGAGCCAACTGTATATGTTTTTTTCTGTGCTATGTTGCATTTTTGGTTTTGTTTCTCTTTCCTCTGCTGCTCAACCCAGTCATGCATGCTTTATTTTAATAATCATATGCTTTTATATAGATCTGTCCTGTGTTAACAGTACCTTGGTATACCTTATGTCTTACTTGCATGGCCTTGTATTTTGTGTTCTCTGTTGATCCTTTATATGCTTTGCATGATTTGGAAACCTACCTTATGCAGCTGCCTCTCTTTTTCATATATGTGGTTATTTACCCTTATGTATTATAATTATTATTTTATTTCTCTTTCTCTCTTTCTGTCTCTCTCTTCTTCTCTCTCAGATCCTAGTACTGTTTAACTTTAGGGTGTGATTTTATTGATTTATTTTCTTTTCTTTTTTTTTTCTTTTTTTTTTTTTAATAACGAACTCTGCATTCTCTCATTCTGCTCTGTTTTATTTCATCTTGTGCTTTTTAGGTTGACCATTTTAACATCTGGCCAGGGACTACAGATGAAAATTAGCCTTTTGGCTAACTCTGGCATATTTACTGTAAATGTCTATTAATATGCATTGTCCCTGTAAATCAAATAAATTAAAAAAAAAAATTAAAAAATTAATAAACTCCAAACTCCTGCAAAAGTTTGCTGAGCCTGTAAATGGTCTTTCAGTTGGGCCACTGTGGTACACCTAAATATGTGTAACCACATTTAGTATGGTTATTGTTTTTGTTGATGCATGGATCAACCTTTGTTTGTTGCCTCACTCTTTATAAATATGCTTCGTCAATAAGAAGAGTTTTACTTAGAATTTTGAGATGCATCACTGTGAACATATGTATCAATAAGGGATAGAAACAGAAAGCGGAACCTTGTCACTGTAGTCGCGCACCCCGGTTGCCTACTGTGGACGAACACCCCGCCTTCCCCTCAGGGGGTGGATCCGAATAGTCCTTCCTAAGGCCTTTCCTATCCACTTTACCTTAACCCCGATAAAAAACGTCATAGGGTCAAGGGAAGGAGGGGAAAAGATGAGAGGAAAGGAGAACTGCGGCCAAAGAGGAATTCGACTACACTTTCACTTTGATGTCATATTTATGTGACGACAATTACTTGTGACGAAGTCACGACGAACTACAATGTTTGAAAAATGAACTACAAGAAGCGCATTTGTCCTGTGCCTTATCTCACATTGTTTCTTGTCTTCACCGGCTAACATCAATAATCCATGATCAGCGGAGATGTGATGGTGTTTTGTCTTTGGTCATACAGTGTGTGTTTCCTGCTCACAGCTGTGAGGTTCGTGAGAGCATCTATAAATGTTGACAATCTGCCTAATAACACAAGAGGACTGTCTTGGATAATACAGCAGACTGTCAGAAACACTACACCCCCTGTTTCATTCACATATATCATTATGAACATTGTTTGAATTTATTATATTTGGAGTATTGTAATATTCCTCATTTGTCCTTCTTTTATTTATTTTAATAAACATTATTACTTCTATCACTAGTGATCCATTGCTTCAGTTCGGAATTGCAACCAAACGTTTCGGGTTATAAATCTTTTTGAGGTTCATACATCGTGAACACAATAAACACATTCAGGCAGACACATGATGGTAAATGTTAGAAAAGCAACAGTCTCGCACATAATTTCTGTCCCTTCTCCATCATAAGTTTCCATAAACTTTCGGCAGGAGCCGTATTTATACACGTCACTTGCCGCAAGGCATTATGGGGCGTTTTCTTCTCCTTTCCTTTTGAAAAGGATGGTCCGGTGTTTCCTAAGCTAAAGGAGATATTAAAGGAAGCAACGACCCTCCTTTCCTTAACTTTTGGAGAATTCGAACGGCACTTATCATGGCCGACGCGTAAATGCTTCCGGGTCATTTCTTCAGTTAGGAAGGTTCCTTATCAAAAAAGGACTATTCGGATGCACCCAGGGCCTTTTTCAAACCGCCCCCTACACACTCTCCCTACCAGCTTACCCCTTCGTTTGCGCGTTCTCGCGGAGTGTCCGCCACATTAAGGGCCATTTCCAAACTGATCCGTGGGGAGGGGTAGTGGGCTATAAAACCCTCCACGTCTCTCACTTCCACACTTCCACACACTTCTACCTCGAATGCTCGAATGGTTTTTATATTTTCACTGCAATTACATCGCCGCTCTCACCACGCTGTGTTGAAAGTGTTCAGTTCTTGAATTGAAATTTAATATGTGGTAATTCTAAAGTAGTGTGACATTTTAAATGTTATTAAGCCTCATTTCCCTCGGAGACCGATGGTGGCGCATGAAACGCACTCGATGACAAATCAGCAGGATTACACAGAAGAAGAAGAGATGCTGCAGGAACCAATCACATGGGCTGGGGGCGTGGATTTCCCGATTTCATCCTAGGGAAAAAAATCTCACTCCCCTCAGACGCAATCTGGAGAAGATCCGAGTGCTCCTGTTGTCCTGACTCTGAGCCTCTACCTTTATTCTGCAGGTCAGTAGATGGTTAAGGTTTTGTATTGTATTGTCTCATTAACATCTGTGAAGGGTTTTGTACTCACATAATGCTCCCACTCATGTGAAACGGTTCCTGATGTGACTCTTAGTGTTTTAACATTTCCTAGTTGTGTATTTGTTTTGTAATTCAGAGAAAGTCATGTTCAGTTAGAAATGTACAGTTTAAGTGCAATGTCTATATATGAAAAAGCTGTAGCACTTACATAAGAGTGTGGATGAGTAATCTTAAATGTGTTTTGTCACTTTGTTATTAAAGATGTTTAGTACAACTTAAGTCACTTTAAAGTGTTTGAAAGCACAGAAATATGCAGTTTATAGCTGTTGTGAATAGAACTGTTACACATAAACCAGATTTGGTTGTTTTTAGGAGGATATTTTTCCTTAGGACAAAGAAAATGCACTATGTCTTTTGTACACAAGTTAGTCAGAATTAAAGAGACGCAATCTGGAGAAAGATACGAGTGCTCCTGTCGTTCTGACTCTGAGACTCTACCTTTATTCTGCAGATTGATTTCTTTTTGTTATTGTGGTCACCGTGCCCGGGACCCGTAACACCACAACATTCTGTACATACAGAATGGCACCCTCCATTCTGTATGTACATTTTGTGCATACAGAAAAAATTGCATACCTAACAATGGAATCCCTGTTGGAGATAGATAGTATAAACAGTATATCCACAGTTAAGGATTTCATCCGCTAGATCAGGCAGTTCAAAGCTCAACCTGAAAATAAAATGACCACGGCAAAAAAAAAAAAAAAAAAAAAAAAAAAAAATAATAATAATAATATATATATATATATATATATATATATATATATATATATATATATATATATATATATAAACAGTATTTCTTGACACAATATGCTCTATATCCTCTTATAGCTCATCATTTCCAGCACATCAAGGTTATACCTGGTCAATTAACCCTCGAAACTGGTCATCTGCTACTGCATCACTGTTGAGAATTATTGGATTTATATGGCCACTACCGAGGTAACTGTAGGTCCCAGGGCTGAAAAAGGCTGGGGTCGGGGCACCTTGAGCCAAACTTGCAGCTAAAATCTCTCCTACGGTCCTATTCACAAAATGATTGCACAGTTGTATCACTTAAGTTAGAATACCTTACAAAATGATCAGCATAAAAATATAAACACACCTGTAGAGACCACAATCAAAATCAGTCAGAGAATATTGTGGGCTTTTGTGATGTCGAGGTCCCTCAAAGAATCGACCTTCAATTCCAGTCACCATTTCAACATAAAAACAAAACAAAACAAAGCATTTACTGTGGTGCTCAAACAAAATAATTTGCACGTTTTTTATATTTCTTCTAATTTGTAACAGCAGTAGATAAGACTTTAGACAGGAAAAGACAGAAGAGAACAGAAACAAAGTTTGCAGCGTAACATACTTCTCAAGAATAGAAATCCTTAAGTAAGTGCATATCTTTTTTAATAGATGAAAGTTTAACATAGGATGTCCTTTTCTTTATTTTTATTTTTTAAACTCTCATTCAGTAGCTTAAAGGTCATAAAATTGAACCCCTTTAAGACGCGTGGTTCTTAGGAGAATCATGGGATTCTCCTAAGAACCATAAATCAGGGACACAGTTTTGTTAGAAAAGCCAAAACAATATGACTAAATAGTTGAATCAACATCTAAGTCTCGATCTAATTTTCTGCTTGCTCTGTAAGAGTCTGTGTAAGACTGAAAAAGTGAGACTTTTTTGTCGGAGGGCACCTGTGTCCACCCCTGTGTCTCCAAAGAAGGTGACTGCCAGTGTAGCAGTGGGAGAATTTTTCTGCTGGCGTTACCACTACAGAAGGCCTCTCTCAAGGATGTTTGTTGAGATCTGGATACGGAACTGCTTTTCAACATCAACTCTTCGACAAATGGTTTCCAAGATATCATCAACACTGTCAAACAGTAAGCATAATCAGTAGAAGTAAACCACTTGTGTTGAAAACAAATGCACAAGGATAACTTCATGTATTTAAACACTAGATTTACTTTTTGATGACTTCTTCTCTATTATCCTGGCTCAAGGCATTTGCCTTACCCGTCTCAAGATCGTCTATTCATCTACAAAAGTACAATAAGAATCTTGGTTGAAAAGAATAGCAAAAACGGGTAATGTAAGTTGCATCTTCATGTAAAATAACCCCATATTATATGTAATATCTTCAGATATTTATGAAGAGAAGCACGCATTTACTTATTATTCGACTTGACTTTGAATTTGGGGGGAACTTACAACAGGTTTTCTATCATAGCAACTCACACTCTTCTTCTGGTTATACCCCTGTATAAACAACTCACTAGCAACCTCTATTGGTAGTAGGTCGTAATAGCATCTCACTATATAATGTTATCTATTTTACCTTTCCCCACACGTGCTTGCATGAAGTTGTAAGAACTCTGGGGTGAATTTGATGAAACAGATATGGCATCAGAACTTCTGATGGAGATTAATAAATGAGTAACCCTGAAGATCTCAGGCCGACTGGCATGTACAAACAGTTTGTCCTATTCATAAGCTGTAAAAAGTGGCGTTATCCTCAGATTCTCAAGTTTCCGAGGGTACCTTGATGTATTACATGCGATGTCAGCAACATGCCGAGGAAATGCCGGAAAGAACGATGGTTTTGTGAAACTGCCATCGACATCGTTTGCAGTGTTTATTCACACGCCCTTTTTGTAAATCTGCAGTAAATGAACCATTTGCCCTAGCTCAATTCTGCACAAAAACAAGTAATTCTACACTCTGTACAAGCCCTCGATATATGTCCTGTATTTACATCTAAATAATTCTTGAGAACTGCCTTCCATCTGCTTTGTGTCATGTTTCAGCTTGGGGCTGCTCTGCACCAATCAGCAACAGTTTGTGTGTTCAGAGCTTTTAGATACTTAACAACTTGTTTTTTCTTTGATCCAAGACTTGAATTAAGTGTTCTGTACATAGGTATTCACAGTTTTCATTGATTTAAAGTAAATATTCAGAAAACTTCAATGTCCGCTTTTCTTTATTGAACACTTTCTTGTATTCTGGTTATGCTATATTAATGAGAGGTTGTTGAGTTACATCTGGCTTCAGCCCTGGTTCGTCTGACCTCATAGAAGTGTATAAATTATTATTGCAGTGAAAAATAAGTCCACAGTGAGTAAAAATGTGACAGAAGCAAAAATGGCCTAAAAATTCCAATCAACTTATCTTAGGTCTCAGAATTTGTAGATTCTGTAAGGGTAGGGCCACACCACTTTTTCCTGTGTTCTTGATGCTTGAGGGAACCTAAAAGTGTGTTGTGTATACTCCCAACTTATTTCCAGATTTTTTTTAAATCAGAAAAATTCAATTTTTGTTCCTTGCTTGGGATCCTAAGGGTTAAATACTGCCCCTCATCCTTTACATTGCAGGCATCTCAAAAGGTCATATAGTAATTAACTATAAGTACTGCAACTATTCAATTAAATGTCTCTGTGTCATGCCACAGAGGAGAGGCTGTCATCTGCAGGAACCATCTGGACCTCACTTTGACATGTCTATAATATGACCCACAAATATCTGTGTTACAACAAAACTGAAGAACAGTTAGAATATAAAATTAGTGTCACATTCACAAAGCAAAATCAAGTATACCAGAGCTACATTTACCACATTATCTTCTGCTGCAGATTGAGACTCCATGCACTCCTGAACATGAAGAGCCAAAATCTGCAAAGGAAGACTTACTTTGCACAATGGGCATTCCGCTATTGGCATGCTTCGAAATTCAATTGCATCTGGTGGTAGTGGAGGTCAAACTCACGTTGGATGCACAATAAAGAGAGTGTTCTTCCCTGACACCGTGACACTTTAGATTAGGTCCCAGTACATCCACTTGTCAAATAATGAATCAGAGACTCAAATGCAGGACAACAGGGAGACACAGCAGACCAGAAAATTTGCAGTAAAGAGTTTATTTATATAACCAAAGTCAAGTCAAGTCAAGTCAAACTTTATTTATATAGCACATTTTAAAACAACCCCAGTTGGCCAAAGTGCTGTACAGGCTTAAAATCAGGATCAATAAAAACACATTGGATAAAAACACAATCAATTAAAACACTCGTTAATAAGAATAATTCAAAACAGCGGAAAGGTAAAAGACACCATATATAGTAGAGGAAAAAAAAGAACACATGGTAAACAAACACTGGCTGGAGAAGAATACTAACTAAAGAAGTCAGGCAAAATAAGGAGCTACACAGGAGGCTACAAAACGAAGGCTATGCTGAAATTAACTCAAGGAAGATAAACAGAAAACACTATCTCAGACTAAATGAGGCTGAGCTAGGAAACACACAACCTTCATGACAAAGGACACAACTAAACGGACTAAAACCAAACAGACCCAACCACACTACAGAGCTCGCACTAGAGAGTTAGCTGACCCAGAGAGAGAGGGGAAACCTTAGACAGCCAAAGAGAGGGGAGAGCTTTAAGGAAGGCAGGCTGAGGAGGTGTGCAAGCGAGCCGGGGGAGGCTTCAGAGTTGGATAATCAAGAAAATACAGGTGAGTCAGGCAGAGTGGGTCCAGGATCTGAGGAAACAGGGTGTTAAAATCCAGAGCATTATGAAAGAAAAGACTGAGTTTAAGCTTACTACTGACAGTGGTATGCAAAGATCCAGCTCACAGTAGCGGCTGCAGTCTGGTTTTATGGCAGAGGAAGGTGACTGCTGGTGAACCAGTCTGGTGATTACCAATCGCCTGCACCTGCTTGCACTCCACGCACCTGCCTGCACTCCGCACACCTTACTCATGCCCACCTGGGAAAAGGAAAAGAGGGAAGGAGGGGGGAAGGGAGAGGCTGCTACGAAGCAGAGCTGGAGGCCCTGGGTGCATCTCAAAGCGATAAAGATGCGAAGAAATAAAGAGAGGAGAGAGGATGGAGGAGATTCCTTTTTAGAGCAATGGGACATCCTCTCCTCCAGAGCGTCACATGAAGTGACGTGTTTCACTGATGACGGCATCAGCTGATCACCTCTGGATCATCTGTCAGTCAGCTCTAACAGCTGTTTGTGTGTCGGCACATAACATAAACAGTAAACAGAGCTTTGTTCCTTGAACCAGTTTAAGAAACACATTGCCATGAAAAAAACCTGCACTCAGTTTATTCTGTGTGCAGTTAAGAAGCTCGAGGATCACTTTACCGGTAAAATGCGTAATTGTTAGATTTATGAATACTTTAGCCTTTAGCTACATCGTGAACTCTGAAACTTATTAATTTAACCTAGTTTGTTGAGTTTCAGAAAGATACTATTTATTAGATTTCAGTAAAAATCCTCCATTATATTGATTTGATGATGGTTGTGTTCAGTGTTTTGCGCTTTAAACTCACAGCAAACACTTAATAATCGATTTATGATCAGTTTCTGCACAATCCTCTGTACCTGTCCTCAGCTCGCCTTTTCTCTCTCATCAGACTCTGTTGTGTCTGTGAAGTTTCATGTAGAGAAGTCTGAGCCGCTGCAGCGTCCAATCAGAGAGTGATATTCCATATGGGGAGCGTGTCAGTCAGTGAAAAGACCTCTGCAAAGCCAGCTCTCGTGTTTCCTCGATCATAGCTCCTCCGATCAGTCTCCTACATGCTCTCTCCTCTCTCCCCTAAGTACAGTTACTGCTTAGGGACAGTCTTCAAAATGGCGACTAAAAGTATTGCCGGTGCTGCGGAGGAGATAGAGTGGGTAGGGGCACAAAATTAGCGCATTGAGACGCACCCCTTGACACCACTAGAATCAGGTGGAATCGTGATTGGTCTTCTTTCGCACTGACCACCTGGAAATATGACATATATTGTATAATTAAAGTAGCGGTTGTTTCCAACATTTTAATCCAATTGGTGTTGCATTACCTGCAGACTTGCAGGGTAGCCATCCATGTTAGCCCCTTTATCTTGTGATGTTTGGTAAAACATGCACTTTTATTTTGAAATGCCTGCCAGTGGTAACTGGAAGTGCAGAATGGATGTTTGAAACTTGGCACAAGTGGGTGTAGGTGAATCTGAGAGTGGCCAGCTAACTGTATTATTATACAGTTAGCTGGTGGCTTCCAACTCCTGAATCACTGCGTGGGCCTGGATTCATTCATTAGACAAGCAGTCACAACACATCTTAGGATAGTCATCTTGCAGTAGCACACATAACTGACAAAAAGTTCTAGATTGACCATATTTTTATGCCTAAAGAAGCTCAGGTTTGGTTAAATGGCATTAGGGATACACAGTTATATTGGATGATATCAATATTGGATGCTTATGTCAGTATTTACAACTAATATGTTGTCGAGAAAAATCTGCATCGATGAGCTGCATATTTTGGTCATATAAGCAAAAAAGTTAATATAGTTGTAGGGTGGGGCAACAGACCTATGATGTAATTCTTTGCACATTAGGTCTGTTTTAAGAACAGAAATTTGCATATTCCTTCATCAAAAAATCTTAAACAAATTGAAACTCCCGGTAACAAGAAGTACCAAAATAAAAGCTCACAGAGGTACCATTGTGGTGTTCAACATGTTATCATGCAGTGTCAGAAATAAACGGCTGCTATCACAGCTGATAGAGAGAATCCGATTTATTTAATTGTGGTGTTTTAGCTGAATTAATTAAAAAGACATATATCGCACAAAATGTGGAGGGAGACTGGTATGGCTGAGAGCATAGGAAGAGCTATTCTGGCAGCCATAAGACAATTTGTTTCGGCATCAGCTACATCGCCTGCTGCAGAGCAACTGCAGCTGTTCCTGTTGGGCGTTCCCACCTGGAACTCAGAAATTCTGACTTCCGAATACAAATGGAATGCAGCATAAAATTGAAATGACGAGAATAAAATTGAAATTTCAAGATCAAAGTGGAAATGACCAGAATAAAGTTGAAAAACAAATTTAAGATTAAAGTCTAAATGACGGGAATAAAGTTGAAATGTCAAGAATACAGTCAAAAAATAATTTGAGATCAAAGTCGAAAGGACGAGAAAAAAAAGTCAAAATAACCTGCTCTGATGTTTACCGGCAGTACGCCGGGTGCAGTCAGCTCCTCAAAAGTCACAGACATGACTGACAGTAGTAACAGCTGCCATACAGGAGCCTAAACGACAATCTTCAGAATCTGTGTATGTGTGACAGGGTTGGTCTTTCACATTTTTATTGCATGCTGTGTTTTATGAAGTGTGTGGGTAGGTAATGACTTTTCTGGCTGGCCCTGAAGTATCCCCCCTAAAACCAGCTCATTGGGGACCGTTGGGCAAGACTTCAGTACAGACACCTAAAAAGAGCAACAGATAGCAGAGAGGGACGACAGCAGGGCCGCAGCAAAGCACGAGAAGCAACCCTGAAAAGACCCGATTGCTCAGGAAGAAGAAGCAGCAGCAGGTTGTGGGCCTTTACGGTTGGGTGGAGGCTGATGTTGGGTAGTCACCGTGGAGTTGCCAAGGGGACCGTTGCTGTGAGGCACTGGCATTGGCTTTGAGGGGAAGCAACGTTGGATGCACCCCTCTCTGAGTTAAGTACCCTCACAGGACCTTTTTATATTGAACCTCGGTTTTAATTGGGTCAAGGAGCTTTTTAAACACTAAACACCAGTGTTATTTTTCTCTCTCTGTGGGTTTTAAGTGTTTTAAGGGGTTTTAAGGATCTTTAGGGAGAGTGGGAAAGAAAGAAGAAAGATCTTGGGAAAGTGAGGGAATTGATTTTTCACAAATGACGGATCTAAAAAATAAGTGAGATTAAAGTAGAGATTTTTTTTTGATAGTTCTGCAAATGAAGGGAAAACACCCAGGATATAAAAGTCATCAAGAATTTGCAGACCTTTATTTGACCAGGATTCAAAAGCTAAGTTGGAGCAGGATGGAAGAAAAAAAAGGCTTCGATAAACTGGAGCAAGTTTCGATGAGGAATGTAGGCCAAATTGTTTCCTTAATTGACTCCAAATTTTCAAGGTCTCAGAAATAATGGTGTTCTGTGCTATTCGCTTGATTGGTGAACGTAACTGTGAACAAATCACTGACCATAACGCAACGGGTGAGGAGGCTGGTTCCATGCAGGCCCATAGAGGGTGATTATTAGGAGCGACCTTAACATTCCAATAAAGGATTTGCTGATATTGCTAGCCCAGTAGTATGGCAAAAATCAGGTGAGGCCAGACCCCAGAGAGATTTAGGAATTTGGAGAGTTGATCTTTATTCTAGCTTATTTATTGCACCTTAAAAAAAGGAATTACTCAGCTGGCCAAGTGAAGAAAAAAAGATTTTCAGATGAGCACTGGAACATGTTGAAAGATATAAAGAAAGCAGGGAAGTACCATCATTTTGATCAGGTTGATACGACCTGGTAATGATAAAGGGATAGTGGACCACCTAGTCGGATCGTTAGTTACGTATTGTAACTCCAGATTCTATGAGTATAGGCGCAGCACTTTAAGGCCCCGTTTACACGACCCCGAAAAAGGGTCGATTCCGCAAACATTTCGTTGCGTTTTGGCCTTCCGTTTAGACGAGACCACGTTGCGTTTTCAGTGAAACCGCAAACTTCTGAAAAAGCTCCCCAGAGTGGAAAGATCTGAATCCGCTCCTCCATCCAGCTTCGTGTAAACACAGAGCGGAGCGTCTCAGGGTGAAACGCTGACGTCACCGCATGCGCACTCGCAGTTTTAGGTGAAGGCTCCGCGCTCAGCCACATTTCCAGTTGAGCCAGTAGTTGGCGGTAATGCGCGTTACGGTTGGATTGCCGACCGTCTCACACAACAAAACGGCAGAAAAAGAAAGAACAGAAGAGGAGACTTCTCCTCCTGGAGTCGTATGAACGCGGATCGTTTTCACGCCGTCCTCATGTAAACGCGGGTGGCTTTTGAAAACGCAAAGGAAGAATCGTTGCGGGAGTCTCCGTGTAAACGGGGCCTAAGGCTATCGCTAGTGGGTTTACCCTCGCGCGTCAGCGCAGCACTGAAAAAACTTAGTCCACGCCCACACGTGATGGGCCACCCGCGCTACCTGCCTATAAATAGCCATGGGTTCATACAATCTGCTCCCGATAACAGCCTTTTTCTTCAGCTGATAAGGGAACCAGTGAGGCACATGGCTTAAAGGGCTGCACCTATACCCATAGAATCTGGAGTTACAATACGTAACTAACGTTATATTTCGTATAGGCTTCGCTCTTTAAGGCTTTCGCTTGTGGGTTAAAGGCAAAGCAGGATGTAGTCAATGCCTCACTGGGTCCTCATCCGAAAGAGCCCAGCATCAAAGCTTCCAAGAATTAACTCAGGCCCGCACACACACCCATTCACATAATTCTGCATCATGTGAACTCCTGTGCCCTGAATGCGCATACGTGCGCAAAACCAACTGCCTGATGATGTGTTTCCTAATCAGCTTCCAGATAATGAATACTCACGATCCATAAGGGCTGACTCTGCGACTCTGTTGCTGAAAAGCAGAGAAGACGACCGTTACGCATTGTAACAGTCAAACAATGAACAGAACAGACTCAATAACACATCTGTCTCATCCAAAAAACAAAATGAATTCATTCATGTCCTAACTATCACTCTGATAGGATTCCTTACACAGAGTGGGAAGAGAAGAGAGAGACATCCCTCAAATAAAACCGAACAAAAGAACATGGGGAAGACCAAGATGCTGCAGCGCAAATATCTTCCACTGACATCCCACCGTGCAAAGCCACAGAGGAAGAAATTCCTCTCGTAGAATGTGCTCTGATGTGCTCCGGAGGAACACAACCAGCTGACACATAAGCCTGTGAAATAGCCTCACACAGCCAATGTGACAGGCGCTGAGCAGAGAGAGGGCGCCCCTGCGAGTGCTCTCTATGATGCACAAATAAGCGCTGAGGGTGATGCAGTGTGGCCGTGCGCTCCACATAACATGACAGAGCGCGCACAGGCCAAAGGTGTGATGTAGTCTCCTCCCCAGAGACATGTGGAGGAGGGAAAAATCCCTCCAACTTGATAACTCTTCATTTAAAAGAGCTATTAATATTCTTAGGCATGTAGGAAGGATTAGGGCGTAGAACAGCCGAGCTGCAATCTCCCTGAATGCGCAGGCAAGATGGAGCGACCGAGAGAGCTGACATATCACTCACTCTCTTAGCTGACGTAAGAGCTAAAAGTAGAGCTGTCTTTAGTGATAAGAACTTTTGTGAGATTTGAGACAGGGGTTCAAACGGAGCCTTGCTCGACGCCCGTAAAACCAGCAATAAATCCCACCGAGGAGCAAAAGAACGCCTTTGAGCAAGCGTTTCATCAGCGGGTGACTAAACACAGTTCTGTCACCAAACCCTTCATGACAAGCTGAAATCGCAGCTGCATAAGTTTTAACCGTTCTAAAACCAATCCTCTGTCCATTAGGAGCTGGAGGAAAGACAGCACGCGAGGCAGGGGACAAGTCACTGGGTCCCAGCCTGACTCCATGCACCAGCGCTGAAAAGCTGCTCTCGTGGATGCAGCTTTTGCGCTCTGGATTGTGCGCACAACCCCGGGCGAGAGTCCGAGCCTCTCTAAGCGCTCCCTTTCAGCAGCCAGGCCCACAGACGCTGACCTATCACTGGGAAACTCCTGATCATTCCCCTGCTTGGGAGAGAGCATCCCCCCGCCACTGGATCATCCATTGCAGACCCACTAGCAGGCGCTGTAACCATGGAAACCATGACGCTCCCGTGCGTTCCGGAGCAATGAGGACAGCTGACAGCTGCTCCTCCTGAATCCTCCTCAGAAACCGAGCAATCCGAGGGACGGGCGGAAAAGCATAAAGAAGCTTTTGGGGCCAGGGGCGGCATCCACCCCCAGAGGGGGGTTGTCTCGTGCGCTCAGAGAGAACCACAGGGCACACTGAGTGTTTTCTCGCGCTGCGAACACGTCCACCTCTGCCTTTCCGAACATAGACCAAATCTGAAACACCAGCTCGGAGTGCAGGCTCCAGTCTCTCGCCTGAGGACCTCCCCTCGACATGATGTCCGCCCCCCTGTTTAGCACACCAGGAATGTTCACCGCTCTGATCGAGAGGAGATGTCTGTGCGCCCAACATAACAACTTTCTGGCTATGTCTAGCAGCTGCGCCGAGCGCACACCGCCCTGACGGTTTATATAAGCCGCTGTTACTTGGTTGTCTGTGTGGATCAGAACATGCTGCTTCTGTAAAACAGGAGCGAAATGCTGGACCACTTTCCACACTGTTAGAAGCTCCAACGCATTTATGTGGAGAGACATGTGAGCTGGCCACTGCCCCCCCTCTACCTGAGAGAGACACGTGCTCCCCCACCCCAAGAGAGAAGCATCCGTGAACACAGAAACGTGACATGATGCCTTCCCTAACGGGACTGGGTCGTTCCAGTGAGCCAAATCGGGTGACACTGAGGGGGGGGATTCTTTTGTCATCAGCATGTGAAACAGACGCTGCATTATCACTTTGTTGAACAGTGACAGGTACAGAATGGGTCTCATCCCCCCCGTTTTCTTGGGAACCAGGAAATAGCGGGAGTAAAACCCCTGATTCTCCTCTCCCCGTGGGACTCTGGAGATTACATTTTTAGCAGAAGCTCCTGCACCTCCTTCTGGAGGAACACACACTGGTCCTGTGAGGACAGGTGTGTCTCCAGAATCCCGCTGAACGGTGGAGGAGTCGAAGCAAACTGCCCCTAGCAATCAGCCTGTCCATCCACCTTTCCAGCGAACATACGCGCCGGCACTTTGAGCAACGCTCTGAGAGTGGGCGCACATGTTGCTGTGGCTACTCCTCCGAGAGAGAGGTGAGCCAGCTTAGAGCCCCTGCCGCCGCTGCTTGCGTCAGAGAAAGCTGCGCTGCAGCCCATAGGGGGGCTCGGACCGAAAGGGCTGATCAGGCTCGTTTTCCACTGTCTGTGAAGAGAGGGAAAAAGGTGTAGCCAACCTGTCCACACGGGGCAGAGAATCTCTGTCCGTGGGCTCATGAAAATTTAATTTGGCATCAGCCGGAGCAAACTGGGAGCGTTTCGTGTGTGAAGGAGCGGTGTGCTGCTTTGATGACTCGCGGCTGCGCTGCTCGTTAACCGAAGAGTTACACACATGTACACACATTTATCACAGTTACATGTAAAAAGTTCACTCTGGGAATACTGTAAACAAACCAAATCATTCTAAATAAATGAAACTTATGCCCCAGTGTGACTTATAGCCTATCTGCTGTTTTCGTCTTCATGACGTTTTTTTTTTCTTTTGTTTGATACGACTTTAAAAAATGTATAATTATACTACTAAGTGACATAGCCCAGAAAGTATGGTACTTAGTTTATTACTGAAAAATTACTGTTGTAAATAAATATCTAAGCAAACATTTTTTCTTGCTAGTTTTTCAGTTTATTTTTTATCTTTTCAATTAACCTTCAAGTATAACAAATTTCAGTCAATGCAATAATAAACTCCTCCTTTAATTACTTTGTCTTAATTGTCTGCAAATTTTCATATGAAAGGAGCACAACCATTTTAGAACTAAATTCCTGATAATGGGGTTAAACATTTATGTAGTCTTGATTTAAGTGTAAACAGAGGTCATTCACATTTAAAAAGGTTTTAGATCTAGTTCAAGTAAACTTTAGCATGTTTTTGTCTGCTTTCATCATATTAGACTTAATTATCCAACAACAAAATTGTGGCTAGTGAAAATGATGAGTGGCTAGTAACTCTGAAAAACCACTAGCCACAGTGGCTGGTGGGCAAAAATGTTAATGTCAAGCCCTGGTTGCGTGGTATCGAAAATCGTATCGAAAATTTATATTTTTCAAAATATTGTATCGAAGTTAGAAATCCAGTATCGTGACAAGCCTACTGCTACCGAAGTTCTCCTAGTGATGCTCATGACTGCTGAAGAAAAAGAGGAAGCAGATTGTATGAACCTGTGGCTATTTATAGGCAGGTAGCGCGGGAGGCCCATCAAGTTTTTTCAGTGCTGCGCTGACGCACTAGGGTAAACCAACTAGCGATAGCCTTAAAGGGTGAAGCCTATACGAAATAGAACTGATCTCCAGTGCTCAAGTAAAGGTTGAAAGTTTTTTGCAAAAAATTCAGAGAATGGTTTTGTTACAAGAACACCAAGATATTTTAATCCTTGGGTCGCTTTCCTAAAAGGGAAGAGTTGCTAGAGGGACGTTCTCTGCAGTGGAGTTAATTGGAAAGCACTGGCTTTTATGTAGGTTAATTTTATAGCCAGATAATTTCCTAAATTGTTCTAGAATATCCAAGATAACAGGAAGTGATGAAGTTGGATTGGTGATGTAAAGCAGAAGGTCATCTGCATAAAGAGATAAGCCAAATCGAGAAAATCCCTTCAAATTTATCTTCATAACGAAGCCATACGGCTTAGGGCTTGACCGCTAGAGCAAACAGAGATGGGGAATAGATAGAATATGGAACAAGTAGCTCCACTCCACCCGATCAAAAGCCTTTTCGGCGTCTAGAGATAGGATGATTTCAGCCGGGATGGAGTCTGAGGGCTCTAATTTCGTGGCGCAGTGCAGGGGGCGCGAGCCTGCGCAGTGCTAATTTCGTGCAGCGCACCGCCGTGCGCTGCCAATTTGACAATTTGGTAGACCACTGCGCAAAGATGGGTGTGACGGCGCGCCAGGGGGAGTTGACGGCGCACCAGGGGGAGGTGTCAGCAGATTCATGTTGGCGCAGTGACAATTCTGTGCCAAAAAAGTGCGCTGAAAGCTCGCCAGCTCCAACCTGGTCTATCCTCGGCACAAGGCGGAGCGCACCCCACGCAGCTGTAATCAGCTGTAGATCAGTCAGACCAATCAGACGCTGCGCCTCGCAGGGCATTTAAAGGTGAGGAGAGGCGCTCATTTAATTGGTGAATACAGCGCTCGGCTGTGTTAAACCCACTCACGGCTTTTCTCCTCCCTCACTGCCATTTGCGCGGAGGGAGGCGTGGACGCGCAGCTCTGCGCTCATCTGTGCCTGGACTGCGCCATTCTTGGCACTGCAGGAAACTTGCAAAGTGCGCCGGTCACGCCCTGTGCGCACAGCGAAGGCCGGCGCAGGGCAGGTGCACCTGCACCTGCGCCTGGTGTACGAATTTAGAGCCCTGAATGTTTATTAACCTTCTAGTATTACTGAAAGTAGAGGTGTCCCAGTTTGATATTGATATCGGATATCGGTCCGATATCAGCAAAAAAAAAAAAAAAGTATCGGTATCATATCGGAATCCAATTAAAATCTCTGATATAAGCACTCCGACATAAGCAGTTTCTGTTACCCATTGGTTAATAATAAATGGGTCAGTTTTTCCTCATACCTTCTGTTACTTACTATTGTTCTTTGATTAAATAATATCACATAATCAAGCCTTTTCTAAATTCACCTGAGCTGCTGCACATGGCTCTTTAATATTCACGTGAGTACTCGTCTATGATTGGCTGATCAGGGAAGGCGTTTTAATATTAATGAGTAAAAGTGGTCTGTGATTCGTCCTTTGCGATCATGTGCATATCATGTGGACGTGATTTCTCACGGTGAGCCAATCAGAAAATGAATATCAAAGAGCCGTAGCCACAGGAGCTTGTGTCTGAATTGTTCATCATGACTGCTGACCAAAATAGGTGTTCTGAGCGTTTTCATCCAACACGGAAAAATTGTTAACGGTGATCAACAACACATTTTCTGCTTTCTTTATCCTCCCTAGCTGTTTTCTGCAAACCCTATCATATTTGACACAAAATACATGAGTTACATCAAATTTGCTTAGGAAACATTCCAAATGTGTTTATCAAAGCTTAAAAGCACGGTTTTGAATAATTCTCCATGATTAGTTTCTTTTTCGCTCTACAAGGTTTTTTTTCGTTTACTAAACACGAATCTGTAATGCAGGTTCATCTGAATTGCCATCCTCACTACTTTGTGACTTAATCACTGCTATGTGTCTTTGTCATACAAATTCCATCTTAATCACTGCTGTGCGTTTTTAGTTATGTTTTGGCATCCGGCATAGTATTGTTGTGGTTACTGTCATCATTTCAAATTTCTGCTATCTCTGCCCTCCCAAGGCTTTTTCTTGTGTTGCATTCAAATCCAGGAGAAAACAATCGAAAAAGATGTGTTTAAGTGTGATTTTGGAATGATTTTTCATTTTTTGCAAAGCGTTTTTGGCACAAACACGACGTACAAGACGCTGCAGGTTCATGTGGAACTCTGCCATCCTTGGTATTATGTGACAAAAAAATCACTGTTCATGCTGTGGTTAGTGTTACTGTTTATGACACATTTTGGCTTTCTCTGTCGTCCATATGAAGGTATATTTGGTGCAGAACGACTTCAAAGTCACAGAGAAAGATGACCATAAATTTGAGTATGTGTAACTATAAATCTGCATTCACAAATAAAAGTGCTTTAGGAGTTGTGTAGTTGAATTGTATTGTAGTTGTATTTTTTTGCATACCTGAAGATATTTTTGTTTTGCAAATACGTTTCAACAGTTACAGGTCTTCAGATTTATTTTTTGCAAGTGCACAAATCCACTGTTGCGAGTGCTCAAATCGCAATTTCTGCACTCTCACTTTTGCTCCTGTTTTTCTGAGATCTTTGGTGCAAAACAAATCTGAAGTCTCAGTAAAAGATGCCCAGAAATTTGCGTATGTGTAACAAAAAAAATTGCATTCACAAATAAAAGTGCTTTAAGAGTTGTGTAGTTGAAGAATTATTTTTTTGCATACCTGAAGATATTTTTTTTCTGCAAATACATTTCAACAATTACAGGTCTTCAGATTTATTTTTTTGCAAGTGCACAAATCCACTGTTGCGAGTGCTCACACAGCAATTTCTGCACTCTCACTTTTGCTCCGGTTTGTCTGAGATCTTTGATGCAAAAGTAATTTGAGCACTTGCAGGATACAGAGGCGGGGTCTGTTGGAGAATGGCTGCTACTATGACCAATCAGAGCACGGCCCACCTTGGCCAATCAGAGCGGGGCCACCCTGGCAGGTCAGAGCGCTTGCGCGTGGACATGGAGTGAATCTACCAACAAGACCCTTCGCCGCCAGCATCAAGTGATTTAAGGTATTGCAAACCATAGTACTTTTAACTTACAGGATAAGTATGCACACTGGTCGCTCAGTGAGCAATGTAAATAGCTAAACATGACCGCCTTGAAAGGATTAGCTTCTTGTGTTTGCTATAAACTTAGCAAGCTAACAAACAAGTTCATATAAATTAGCCTCCCGTTCCCGTTAAAAACACCCCTGGACATATTGAGCCTCTTTGCTAGCATGAACCATGCCTCACATTTTTTTTTCTATTTTACCATGTAGAAAATGACAGCAGGGTGGGTCCTCTCAGGTGAGTACATTATCATGGCCAATGTTCTGAGACGATAATAGCTAAAGGTTTTGTTAGCCAGTCATATCGAAGTATCTCAGGACTTATCTGGGCATAATCAACAGATTTTTAAGACCAACTGACCTATCAATAAAAATAAAAATGCCATACCATAATTAAAGCTCATAAGAAACCCACAACCACGAGAAAACTCAAAACCCAAACAACCACATTATGAGTTATGCAAGTTAAATGTACTGTACATTGTAATATTAAGTATCAAATAATATACAAAACCCTTATCTTTCTAGAGTACCACTGAAATTGAGGCTGCAGTACGTGCACTTCTGAGCACAATTAACAGTGCACAAGCTCAGCCCTTCACCTCTGGGCTTGTCACTCCCAGGACTGGAAGACCAACCAGTGTCCATCAGGAGATGTAACGGCAAGTGTCCACTATATTTAAATCATGTTATTGTTGTTTTATCTTAAGCTGTGAAGAAATTCTCAGATACACACTTTTATTAGGGGAGATTGGGGACAGTTGCAACAAGGGACGGTTGCAACAAGCCTTATTTCTCTAATCAGAAACATGCTAGAGTGATGACACTCACACTGCACATGCTCAGTTAGACCCTCTACCCACCAAGAAGAGAGAGGCCATATTGAGCATCTGGTCCTGCTTTTCTCAAGTAAAGTTGTTTTGGAGGTATGAAAATAGCTTTTTTCATGAGCTGTTTAGTCATACTGACCTTATGTATGAATGAATCCAAACCTATCTAGTTTGAATCACTGTTTGTTGACTATTAAATGACATGGTGAGCATGTGTCAATGTCAATGTGGCTAGCTAGCACATGGTGTTTTGTCATGACTGGTACCATGGGGACAGTTGCAACTGTTGCAACTGTCCCCATGCTATTAGGTTAGTCATATTAGAAAAGACCACACAACCATATTTTTTTAACATTTTTAGTTCAAAATAGGCAAAATTAATACATTTTATTGCTCATGATGAACAGAACAGGCGATCATATGAAGAAAGTAACACTAATGATAAACATAATAATTTCCCAAATAACTTGTAAAGCAAAAATTAGCACTTAGTTATTGTTGTATGTTGTATGTGTCATATAAACTTGTCATAGAGTGAATGAATCATCTAAATAGAGAAATTGTATTCTGTTTATTTTCAGTATGCAAAGAGTGAGGAAGAGAGTCACTAAGAGAGGGGTTCCCCTCAGTATTTTGGAACAAGCCTTAGATATTATTACAGTTGAGGGCAAATCAGTGAGGGCAGTGACCAAGGCCTTTGACATATGCCACACCACATTGTTCAGGTTCCACAAGAAAAAAAAGAATCTTGCAAGCACGGCATCAAAACATAATATTGCAAGTTATTCCATTCTTTTTGTCCCAAAAATGCAATATTGAGTTTTTATAGCTTCAGTAATATCTGCACATTGACTCAAGGTAGGCCCATGTTTTAAACAAAACAAAACAAATTAAATACCTTAAAGCTGTACAAAAAAGAAAATTGAATTTGAGCCCACATTAGTATTTGTCCTATTTAGACAAAACCCTGAGGATAATTAGTGAAAAGTTAATGTTTTTTTATATGTTGCAACCGTCCCTGATCTGTGTTGCAACTGTCCCCAGGTTTGGGGTCAGTTGCAACGTCTGAATTCCTCTATTCAAATAAATATTCTGATTAATATGTTATAAGTAGCCATCTTTAAATGGTATGGCCATTTGGCAGACAGATGTAGGTTTAATATGTAAAGATTTGGTGAGACTAGTCCAAATATTCTCTGAGTAACTGAGAGTAATGTAAAAAGTGTTGCAACTGTCCCCAGTCTCCCCTATTAGATCAAAATTGCTGTGATGAATAAGTTTACATAATTAACTCCTTATAACTGTGTCTGTGAAATAAATTGGGGGAAAAAGTCCACAGGTTGAATGTATCCATGCCTCAAGTTTTTGCCTACTAGTGTTCAAGGCTAAGTGCTATTGAACATCTGTATGTCAGTGGAGGATGCTTATTAATTACTTCCTATGGAGATAATATGGTTATTAAGAGCTGGACAGGGCATAACAAAGCCTTAACACAGAATTTTACAAATACAACAATATGGTGCAATGCATCTTAAAATTACATTTATTGAAGAAATCAATCATTTTATTTTTCAAATTTCACTTATTGATTATTGTCAAACTTTTACTCAAGATGTTTCCCAGCAATGTATTCAAGGGGACAAAAACGCAAAAAAAGACCAGCAGATGTGCAGACGAGGGTGGTGAATGGAGCTGCAGTTCTACCTGCAGCCTGCCAACACAGACAGAACACCCCATGACAAAACAGTGCTTCTCCAGGCAGGTCTTGGAAGAAGGACTATAAATATTGCAGATGATGCAGATCACACAGAGGTGAGCCTCAAAGACTGACAAATAACAAGATCATACGGCACTGAAAAGATGGTTGTGCAGATATTTCATGAGGAGAGACAAAGATGGGCTGATTGTATTCTGATGTACAAACATATTCCTACTGTAAATTTTTTAATCATGCGTTATCCACTTTTTATATAGTGCATAGGGGCATATAACAGCCAGGCTGAATTTCCTATCAGCCAAGTTACTTTACTTTATATGTTCAGCCACAATATCTTATTCCAGATATGCAGGGTGCTGCTAGAAGAATATCCCAAAATGTGAGATTTGCGTGTTGGCTGGCTGCTTGAAAAAGCTCTTAGTGAGTTTCTCCTGTCACTTATGTAGAGTTTTAGTTTATATTATGTGACTAGTACTCATAATAACAATAATATTGATAATGCATTGTATTTTTGTAAAACCTTTCTCTTTTACTGAATACATTATTCATTCACTCTCACATTATCACAGTGGTGTTGGTAAGCTATACATTTGTTGCTACAGCTGCTCTGAGGCTGCCATACTGGGTCTATGGTCTCTCCAATCACTGCCAGACATTCAGTCACATTTGTACACAGGCAACATGGGTGAAGTGTCTTGCAACTTATACTTGTCTTGTCTTGTCTTGTCTTGTCTAATCTAATCTATAGGAGGTAGTGGTCAAAGAAAAAAACACTCCATTGCCTCAGGGGTCTGAGGGGTATACTGCTAAAATTCTGAAGAGCTCATCAAACAATGGAAAGAACATCCTTTACATTGTCCCACTGCAAGACAAACTAACAACCAGTCTACTGCCATTCGATGCAGCTGAGTTTCAGAGGATGCCAAAAAATACTCGTATCACCTGTGGAATGTTGATTCCCCTTCCACTTATTCCAGTTCACATTCAGTCCTGTCAGGAACATGTAAGTTGGATTATGAATGATTTATATAGGGTTCCCGCGGATCCTTGAAAAGTCTTAAAAGGCATTAAACTCATTATTTTAAAAGTAAAGCCTTAATTGGCATTAAAATGTCTTAAATCCAATTTTCAAAAGTCTTAAAATTTTGAACACATCAGTAAGATTTATGTTGGATTGAACTAAAAAATATTTACTAACATTTATCTATTTTTCAAAAATAATTCACCGGTTTACTCTCACAGCAACATCGCATGATCACAATAGCAGAACTAACAAAACGGTGATGTGGTTGCACCAGGATCTTTTAGAGCAGACGCATGTATTGGTTCTACCTACAGTGCCAGGAGATAGAAATAAATGGGGAAAAATTGACAAAAAAAATCCATAAGTGGCCTGAGAAAATTGATTGTGGCAGCAGTATTGGGAATTAAATTTTTTTAATTAAATTTCAAAAACCATGTAAAAATTGCAAAAATGGCTCTGACAGTGGCCAAAAAAGATGAATTGCTGCAAAATAGGCATAAAGTTCTAAAATTGGGTTTAAAAAATGTAAAACAATGGTCCAAAAGTGGGAAAAAAGTGTTTATATTGAGGTTAATAGGCATGAAATTGTAAAAAATGGGTAAAAATGGTATGAAAGTAGAAAAAGGTTAATAAATAGATGCAAAGTAGGTATAAAATCGCAAAAAATGGCAAAATTGGTCCAAAAGTGGCTTAGGAAAAATGATTATGGCAGCAAAATTGGGAATTAAATTTGATATTAAATTTCAAAAGACATGTGAAAATAGGCATACATTTGTAAACATGGGGTTAAAAAGAAGGTAAAAAGTGATGTTTTATTAAAAAACAAACATTGGGTTAAAATTGCCAGGTAATTCATGTGATGTTTTTATTTGTTTTCTTTGTTTCAATTGTTGTTCGTTGTTGACTTGGTCTTAAATTTTATTTCAAACGACCTTAAAAAAGTCTTACGAAGTCTTGAATTTAACCTGGGTTGAGCTGTAGGAACCCTGTTATAACTAAATTAGCTAATCTACCCTGGCACATTTGTTAATTTTTTAACCATCACAGGATTGAATACTGTACCTTGGTTGACAATGTAACTGCCGGAAAAGTATTTTTTTTCATATTTTTTATATTCTACTAACAAGAGGAGTGATGCCACTGAGGACCAAACATCAGAGCAGGATGCTGGTTTGGTAAGATGCCACTCATATGCCACTTTAAGGCAAAATCAGTGACAAATTACCAAAACTGATATTGAAAACAAAGTTTTATTTCATTCTTTGTAAGTTCTTTGTAGTTCAATAACCACTGTGTGTGTATCCCCGTATAAGGATGTGCCCTTAGGACTCCTGTCCAATATGAGTAATTCCCAGCTGAGAGCCTGGCATTCCATGCAAGTTCATGTGGGGAAAGGCATAGACATATATACATAGACACTTCATTACGTACTGAACCGCGTAGCGTGTCGCCGCCATATTGGATGGGTCTCCTCACTACATTCCAGCAGCAGACACAAATGGATTGAGCGCAAAGTGATTAATTATGCCGGTATTTTGTGCCACCTACGGTTGCTATAACCAGCGCAATTTTGAGAGTAGATCATGTGGGATTACCATTCACAAGTAAGACTTCACAATAATTTTGTTTTATTGACCATTTATCGTTTTATGTCACTATAACTAACGTTTTCATGTGAAAATCGGGTAAAAATTCGCTGAGTTATGCTCATAATAGTTGTGCATTCTACACCTTTCTCAGTATAATGAACGTGCTGGGGCAGTGTGTGAGACCCATCCAAGATGGCGGCCGGCAGCTATGTCAGCTCCAATAGGCATCGCCAGTCAATGAGGCGTCTACGTGTATAATGTCTATGGGGAAAGGTATAGCAGACATAAATTGGATACCTATGAGTGTGCAGTTGCCATGGGGGTCCTGCAAAAACTTATTGGTAGTAGGAATACTTGTTGTTTCAAATATCAAAATGAGGTGTATATTTTTGCTTGTCCTTGTGTGTTTTCGTTTATTTATTTGAATTTTTTTAATGTTTAGATTTCCTGGGATTATCTGCAATTCTTCACAAGCGGATAACCCACTGGAGCCCACACCCATGGAATGTAATGTTCAAGGTAGTTGGAATTATAGTATAATGAAATGAAAGATTTGCATTGTTAGGAATGTTCTCTTAAATCATAGATCTGCACCTTAAAAATTGCTATAAAGACTCTAATATTTGGTTTGTTCAGTATTTACTACAGTGCATAGAGTATGCAAGGTATACTGCCCACTTTGTTTCAGGTACCTTGTAAACTACTTTTGAATTTTCAGCATGGGAAGCGATTGCTGATCCAGAACTAGCAGCGGACCATTACAAAAGGACATTAATTCAGAGCAGTGAAGATGAGCCCACCCTCAAGATCAAGATAGACATAGGGGAAGACCTAGAGGAGCAAGAAGGGAGAATTTTGAGCTTTTACAAAGCTCCCAGGATTGACTGGGCAAGACCCTTTCAAGCAAAGCTACAAGGTACTGATACCTGACCAAAAAAGATGTACTGTGTTGTTTTAAAAGTCTGTAAGCATGTTGGTTTTTCACTTTCTTTCTCTCTTCTATCTTAAGACCAGAGAAGCATACTTTCGGGTTAATTTGGAGCTTGAAATGTATATAAACAATGCTTTTTATTTAAATATCATTTGCATATGAAACAGCTTCTGGATGTACGTTATGCCCAATACTGAATCACAAACTGCCCTTCACTTTTCCATTAATCCTTTGATGAGAAAGTTCTGATTTGTTGAAGGTGGTTGGATGAGATATTCATCCTGTCCTTATCCATTATTGTTGGCTGTTGGCACACCCCCAGTTTAGAAAAGAAGCACACAGAAATTCCAGTACAGCAGCTGACATATTATTGTAATAGTGTTTTCATCCATCATCTTACTCACTTATCTCTGATGGGGAAGTGAGAGGCCAGGGCTGATCCCAGCTGACTTTTGATGAGTGACCTTGACAGGTCTCCATTTTGTCATAGAGGGCAAACTCAGAGACGAACAACCACTCACTCTCACACCCACTCTCAGGACAGTAGATCCATTGATTCTTTGGTGGGACTTCTATTTACTTCTCAAAACCTTGATTTGAACACCTCTATCCACTGCATGTGGTACACTGACTATGCATTGGTACCTCACACAATAAAGTGGATAGAAAAAGAACAGTCAAGTTTGGTACAATACAGGAGGTCACTCTTTGCATTTATGTACTATTACTTGTGTCTCCAGGAGATGTGGCTATTGGAGATGGTGTAAATCGTCACTTCTTCAGTATGGTAATGCACAAATTGCATCATGGTTTCCAAGTTGATCTAGGTAAGTCCTCAAGACAAATGTGTTGTACAAAGTGATATAAGAAAAAGAACACGTTTGCTTAATGCAACTCCTGGACCATGGATTTTTACATAAGTTGAGACAACATTCTTAATGTTTTTCAAAGCTCTTAAAGAAATGGTTTTTTTCCCCATCTAAACATTAATAGTTCTGGGAAAAAAACTTTTTATTTTAAGAGATGAGAATAATTCAAATGAATTATTCAAATGAATTATTCTCAAACAAATATTTTTTTTTCAGTCTGTAGAATGTGATGTAGGCCTGTACAATTTGGCAGCACCAATGTAGTTTCCTCTTTTTTACAGTGGTATGTGAATCTATTATGGGCGTTGACATAAAATTTGTAAATTGCTGTAGGCCACATTTTGACTTTGCATGACTTGTTGAGTTTTCTCTCAACCTAGACTCATAGTATATCCTCAAGAAATAAACCAACAAAACCAAATCCTGTGTAAATGCACAATACACGTGAACTTTTTATGTAGTATTTTGTGTATTTCGGATGGCGCAACAGTTAGTGCTGCAGCCTCACAGCAAGAAGGTTGCGGGTTCGATTTCCAGCTTGGCAGGTGGGCCTTTCTGTGTGGTTTGCATGTTCTTCCTGTGCATGCGTAGGTTCTCTCTGGGCACTGCTGCTTCCTCCCACAGTCCAAATACATGCTCATCAGGGTTAATTGAACACTAAATTGTAGAGAAAAACTTGTAGGTGCGAGTGTGTGTGTGTGAAAGGCTGTGTACCTGTCTGTGTCAGTCCTGTGATTGACTGGCGAACAGTCCAGGGTGTACCCTGCTTGCCCAATGAAAGCTGGGATAGACTCCAGCCTCCTGAGACCCTGAACAGGATAAGCGGTTCAGAAAATGAATGAATTTTGTGTATTTCTTTATTATCTGCTGAACTGTCTGACAGATGTAATAACTGAAATGTCATTTTTGTAACACCCTTAATGCTCAATATTTACCTTCATAGGAAATGCAACTGGGGCTCTGCTGTTTGAGGGCCAAGCTGACCATCTAATCCCATCAACCTCTCAAGTGCTGGTTTAGAGTGAAATGTTTGTTGTGGCAGGAAGGATGATTGGTCATTCTCTTCTACACGGTGGCTCTCGTCTGCCTGGGTTCAGTCCAGCAGTGCTTCATGTGCTGTTAGGTGATGATCCACAGACGGCTACAATTACCCTTGAAGATGTGGCAGACATGGATGTCAGGGAGACTCTAAAACCTGTAAGTCTATACAGGAGAAATTCATACTTTTGGTGGTACAGTTTTCTTTGTTCTTACCACTTTTTGATTAATGTTAAATGTTAAAGTTCTTTTTCACATCCTGATAGACAACAGAGTTGTGTTTAAGCTTAGTGTTATGTTGAAAAATGTTTACAAGGTAATTTAGCACAAGTATGTAAATGTCCCCAAATCAAAGTATATACCACATTGCTCTGATTTTTGAAATCAAAATTATATTAAGTGTGATGCTTCCAATACACAAGCTAACATTTGCATGTTTGATAATACTTGACTACACTATAGTTCTATCTAATACATCTTAACTTACTATTTGAGAGTGATCTTGCTTTTTCTTGTCTTTCTTCAAAAGCTCTATGAGGATCAAGGCTCAGACAAGAAAGGAGGAGAATGCAGCAAACACAGTACACTCACAGAGGATCAGAGAGCAGCCATAATTGACTTAGCACTGGCATGGGATCTTCCTGTGTTGACAGAAACCAACAAGCACACTAACATTAACAAGAATGGCTGCAAGTGATGACACACCTTTTGTAAAGTTACCACGATCGCTCTGTTTTCTTCCTTAGATCTTTCTTGACCATATCAGATGGCCAGAGGATGCAGAGTTGGGGGATGACACAGATGATGGGTAGCCACTTGATTGCAAACATAGAACAATTGGGTACCTGCATTAATTTGTGAGAACAGGTATGCTGCATTCAAAACCCATCTGCTTTGAAGTGTGCCTTTTAAATAGTTTTTTTTTATTGATTTTAAGGACAGAGTTGAGCTCTTCTGATGAGATGTAAATAAGGGACTTCAGCTTGCCCACTGTTTAGTGAAATAGTGCAAAGTGTATGCAGGGTGGAGCATAGTGCTGCATTGAATAGTGGCATGTCTTACAAATACAAAGACCACCTTTCTCCCTCCTTCTCCAGGTGCAAGGCACAAGCACCTTATACAACTGACATCAGAAGAGCCATACTATCCCCTAAAGCTGTAGCTTAATTTTTATTGTTCTATTGATTGTCTCAGTTTCCGATCTTATCTGACATATCTGTGTTGTGCTTTGCTTCTGTGTACTTTCAGCATCCCAAGAAAAAATGAAGCAGCTTTTTAAGTTCTAGGTTGGATGGGAAATACCCATGACTGACATGAAGGTGGAGGTTGTCCGAGGACAGCATCCAACTTCATCCACATGCTTCCGCACCCTCAGGTTGCCTGGTCATATCTGCTCTTATGGAGATCTTTTTTTTCAGTTGGAGAGCTGCATCTCAACAAATGACAGTGGTTTTGGACTTTTGTAGGCAAGCTGTGTTAAAGGGTTCATTTGACTCAACAACGACAGGATTCTGAGGTCATTATTAAAAAGTCACGATTTCAGTTGACCTCTTCTGGAGTGTCGTCTCTTCTTTCTAATTTCAAAATTAATGATGATTAATTTTTTTTTACAGTTAAAGAACAATGTGATCCTGTGTTATGTTATGTCAACACTAATCACTTTCACTTGAAATGCTAGGGTTAAATAGCTGCCTGTTACCATTTTCACTGAAATTAACATTCTAGTTATTACAATCAAGACAACCCTAAACAAGGCAGACAAAATCATATCCTCAGTGAAACAAACAAGAACTTTGAAACCTTGTTTTGGCGGAAAAGCACCATTTTCTTTGTTTGACCCTTGTGGACTGTTGGGGTTGAAAACAGCCACTTTGAGTAAAATTTTCTGTTATTTGGGGTGCTGGTTTGGCTGAGTGGTGTAGCGTGAATTGGTGTCAAATAACGACCAGTGGCGTTTTCTCCCGGAGGCCAAGGGAATAGAATAGAAGAAAGAATAGAAATAGAAAAATACTTTATTTATCCCCGAGGGGAAATTCAGGAGTCACCGCAGCATTTAAGAAAACATAAGTAAGAAAGAGTATAGAAAGTGCAAAAATGTCCATAAGAAATTAGATGACGACATCCCGTCCACCACTCGTCCACCACTCGTCCACCACTCTCCAGCCCAGCCAGTCTCCACCTCCACAGGGTCCAGGACTGAGCCTCCCCAGCAGTCTGTTCAGTCTCTGTCTCCTGGATCCTGTCTGCTCACAGCAGGCGAAGCTCCTCCGATGTGTCGCGGCGTCCGATGTCTGCTCCGTCAGCCACGTCCGTGAACAGCATGATGCCGCTGGATTGGCACAGCTAGCTCATCCACCCCCCGGAGCGAGATTCCACGTTCCCAACAACGATGGATGGAAGGACAGGTCCACGTCGTCACCTCCCAGCTCACATCCGAGAACCAGCATTTCGTCCTCACCGCCTCCTCCTCAGCTCGAGGGAAATCATCAAGCCCTACACTAGTTAGCATTGACATGCTACAGGCTGCTAACCAGTGGCGGTTTTTCACGGAGGCCAAGGGAAGCCTGGCTTCCCCAAAAAATATAACAAGAAAGAAAAAAAATAGCCTATAAACAAGCTTAACCACAATGTATTTTATATTGTCATTTCCTTGTCAAAACACTACATTGGCGCACCTCTGCTTTGGCTTAGCGTGAGAAGCAAAACAGCGCCCTCCTGTCAAGCTCTCATTGTGTATTACACTACGTGTCTCATGCCCTCTGCCCTGTCAGTCAGCACGGAGGCCCGCTTCACTTTGCCTCCCTTAGAAAAAAAAACAGCCTGTATTAGCCAATCAGGTTGAAGCAAGGCTCATCGCTTACTGGTTGATGCATCATTAAAAAAGATATGAGGGAGGCCAGATCGAATCTGGCTTCCAGCCAATAACACACCGTTACGAAAAAATAAACACACTGATTCAACTGTGCCGGCGCCAGTGTGAGTGTCAGTGTTAGCCCACACAGAAAGTTCAGCTATGGATGGTGACAAAGATCTTGATTTTTTTGTAAAAAATGACTTCAAAAAACTTCCTTTTGAGGTTCAACTAAAGGTCAAGCGGGACGGTAGGCCGACTCCAATGCTCCACTTAACGAAGGGCAGAGCCGATGGAAAAGTCCGCTCTTTTTGTGAAGCTAACTATGCTAGAAACGAGTGGCTAACAGGGAGTGCCAGGCTTAACCGGCTTTTCTGCTGGCCATGTCTGCTGTTTGACAGATCAGGCTCCTTGAACAACCCCTGAGCACCACAGGATTCGTGGATCTGGCCAACCTCGCGAGGGCCATGGAGAGGCATTCAAAGTCCAGAGGCCGTATAACATCTGAGCTCAAACTTAAACTTTTCGGACAAGTACGGATTGATGAAGCACTGGATCAAGCGGCTGCAATAAGCGTAACGAGGCACAACCAACAGGTGGAGAAAAACTGTGCCATTTTGAAGAGGTTGATTGCTGCTGTATTATATCTCGGAGGCCAGGAGCAGGCATTCCGGGGCCACAGTGAATCGACCAGCAGCTCCGGCAACAGGGGAAACTTCATGGAGCTTGTGCAGACTTTTGCTGAATTTGACACCACCATGGCGGAGCATTTATCATCAGCAACCGCATTTACCGGCACATCAAAGACAATTCAGAATGACATCATCAAAAGCACTGCTCATGTCATCCAGGAAGAAATTGATAAAGAAATAAATGCTGCTCCATTCATAGCCATTGAGGTGGATGATACCACTGACATATCGTGCAGGTGCCAGCTGACAGTCATAGTCCGCTATGTAAACGAGAGCGGCATCATATGTGAGAGGTTTCTTGGTTTCCATGATATTAGTCTGGAGAGAGATGCTGAAACCATTGCTGCAGTGGTGACGAAAACAATTGGCAGCTACAATCCCGAGACAAAGCTGATTTGTCAAACTTATGATGGCGCCAGCTGTATGAGTGGCCAGAGAGGAGGCGTTCAGGCGCTCGTAAAAGTAAAATGTCGGCACGCATTGTTTGTTCATTGCTATGCACACAAACTTAATTTAGTTTTGGCTCAGGGGACAAGCAATATTCGGGAATCAAGACTGTTTTTTGCTTCTCTCGACTCCTTCCACAACTTCTTCAGCCGCTCACCTAAGCGCACAGCACTGCTCAAAGAAGTGGACAGCATCCGCGTGCCCGGCGGCAGCACCACTCGGTGGAACTTTAAAAGCCGCGCAGTGCACGCAGTGCATGAGGGCCGAGGATCACTGATCACTGCATTGGATCGGATCACAGCTGAACCTGGTTGGGACAAGGATGCAATAGCACAGAGCTCGGCATTGAGACAGAAGCTGGATGACTTTGATTTCATGTTCATGCTTGGGGTTTTCAAGACGATTTTTGGTCTGACTGAGCCCCTTTTCCAGGTGCTTCAGAGCAGAGCGTTGGCCATTAGAAAATGTGAGGAAAGAGTCAATGGCACTTTGACTGCTTTAAAAGCAACCCGGAGCACCGAAACCTTCAATCAGCTGTACGAGGAGACAGTACAGGCTGTTGGGATGCCAAACTAGCTGCGACGCAAGCAGCGCTGCCGGGCCTGGGCAGATTTTGAGCTGGGAGTCACGCCGGATGGGGAACATGAGGACACAGGGCCTGTGGATGCCTACCGACGCCTCTTTTTCCAGCTGCTTGATGGTATTGTGCAGCACATGACACACAGGTTTGAGGACATGAAGTGTCTAAGTTTTTTTTGTGTCCTGGATAATGCGTCATTTAAGACGTATTCCCAGCCTGCAGGATTCCCGGGGGTTGAGATCTCTCAGTTGGTTAAAACCTACCCAGTTTTTGATGAACTGAGACTGAGAAATGAGCTGCAAGTCATCTATGCAGATACCCTCTTTCACAAGCCACCAGCTGAGCTCCTGAAGATGCTCATTAAAGATGAACTGACCTCTGCCTTGCCCGAAGTTTGCAAACTACTGAGGCTGATGCTCACCATACCTGTGTCAAGCACGTCTGCAGAGAGGTCCTTTTCCTGCTTGAAAAGGATCAAAACCTACTTGAGAAACAGCTATGGACAAGACAGACTGGGACATTTGGCCAAGATCTCCATGGAGTCTTCTGTCACACAAGACCTCAAGTCCCGCGGGGAGCTATATGACAGAATCACTACTCGGTTTGCCACGATGAAGGATAGAAGAATGCCATTGCTCTTCAAGTAGCGGTGAGTTACATTAAAAAAATGTATGCATCTTGTGACAAATGGGCTGCCATGCCCCTGTACCTGTCCAGCTTCAGCACCGTGGACAGCACCATGGCCCGCCGTGGCCTTTTTGATGACAGAGTTGTCACATTTTTTCTTATGCATAATGTACCGTATTTTCCGCACTACAAGGCGCTTCGGAAATAGGGCGCACCTTCGATGACTGGCCTATTTGACAACTGTTTTCATATATTGGGCGCACCGCATTATAGGGCGCATAGATTAGAAGCTATAGTAGTGGCTGGGGTTGCGTTATGCATACACTAGATGGAGCTGCGCTAAAGGGAATGTCAACAAAACAGTCAATAAGTCAGTCAAACTCAGGCTACATCCACACGAAGCCGCACATTTTCCTGTCCAACTATTTTCTGTGCCGTTTTCAAGAAAAGTGCGCTGTAAAGACGAAGTCGTTTCTGCCGCCAACAAAAGCCGTTTCCAGAGATCAGTTCGGTTCAGGTATTCTCCAGAACGTCCGCCCCCGCAGGCTTACTGTCTCTCACACATGCTGTCCTCTTTTTTTTCACTGGAATGAATGAGAAGTGGGTAGAATAAAAGTACTGTAACAGTAGGCTACATTGTTTGCATGGAAATAACAGGTGAATACTGAATTAAATTCGTTGTCCAAGCTGGCTTCCTCGGTAATTTTTATCACGGGCCGCCACTGCTGCTAACAGCTAATTGCGCATGTAAACAATGCAGCCATGGTTACATGTAGGATCTCCAGACAAACACAGGAGAAAAGTAGTAAAAAATACCGCCGAAGCCACAAAAAGTTTGGTGTCCGTGACCGACAATGAACCATACAAAGTGATGATCCACTCCAAATACAAAGATGACGAAAAAGAGACGAAAAAATTACAAGAAACGGACAAAGACGAGAGAGCTGCTGCAACAGGCAGCTACTCGGGTAGCGCCTAGCAACCGTAAAAGCCATGGGAAGCCATGCTTCATCACTTTTTTCAGACTGTAGCTGTGTTTTAATGAAAATACTCCTTTATAACAGTTTCGATAATTCTTCTGTGTTTCGTCACTGTCATCTCCTCCTTATTTCTCTCCTCTACTTATTGAGCATTTTACAATGTGTAAAACAGCGCCCTCCTAAATGTTATGCTGTGAATAAGTGGTGAAAATATGATACTGCACACTGTTGCCTGCAAGGAAGCCAAGCAGAGTTGGCGTCCCTTGGTGAAAAAAAAAAAAAAAAAAACCAATCAGATGAGGCTGCGGTCATGACACTACTCACCTGTGATTGGCCAAGACCGTGTCAAGGGAAGCCACCCTGTCTTTGGCCTCAAACCAATCAAATGACAGAATCATCATCATCATCATCAAGCCACTGAATGAAATCAGCGAGGTTAGCACATTAGCAGTGTGCATGAAGCGGCCGGTTGTGCGTTTGAGTGGGCGGTTGAGTAAATTAATAATACATTTAAGCTAAGTCAAGAGGACAATGTACGCGTGTGAATGAGTGACTGAGGGTGGGGGAGTGAAAGGTGTGTGTCGGTGTTCAAAGTAAGTAAAATGAGCGCTCTCTGGGCGCTCTAACAGGTCATTCCATTACATGAAAAAGCGATATACAAGCTGCAACAAAGTATTTTATGTACCCCACTCCCTAAAAATCATACAGATTAGAGGCTTTGTCTCACTTGGCTTCCTCAAAAAAAAAAAATCCCCACACCACGCCACTGATAATGACTAATTAATTATTAACAGCATTCCACTGGAGCGAAAGTATAGCTAACTTTCAAAAGACATCTAAACTTACAATATGTGAGTTTAAATTTAAGTCGGGGCACCACCCAGTTTTGGAGAAAACAGGGAAACTCTAGAAAGGTTTACTGTAAGAATTTGTCATTTAATAATTCATAGAATTATTAATTATCAAGTCTCAATAACAAAAGGACGCTACATCAATTGTGAATTCTTTTGAACGGTGTACAGACGTCGTTAATTTCAACCACACAAAGACAGAAACCAATTTCTTTATATATGAAAAGTTTATTTATTAACTAAAAGAAGAAATATGTGCATGAATAAATGAACAGGTAAAAGATATAAAAGGATAAATACATTGATGAATGGAAAGTGAAACTGATCATAAATAATGGAATAAATGGAATAAAAGGACATAAACCAACCCACATAAATCTCACTAACCCACCCAAGATCTCTGGGGCATTGACCACGATATACCAATAAATGCAAGATAGTCTTACGCAAGTTCTGAGGCCGATTGTGAGAGCGGAGGCGGCGACAGAGGTGACTGGGTCCCGCTGCAGATGTCTGCGGATGTCCGTTGAGGGGTGATGGACAGGCTAGAGGCCTACTGCAGGTCATCTGAGCGTCACGGAGGTGATGTCCAATGAGTTGAGTCCGTAGAGTCGATTCTAACAACGACAGTAGCGGCTGGAACAGCGGCGATGATGCCGGGCGTCGGGTTGAAACTTTGGCAGAGAACCACTGCAGGGAAAGCAGTGAGCAGCGCTCGTCTCCTGACGTCAGCACATGAGGGAGAGACCCAGGCACCAATAGATGACGCAGTCGGGCTGAGGTGACTCAGTCTCAGCCTAGAGAGTCTGGAGCAGGTGCTGAGTTGTGTACGTGTGAAGATTCAGGTGCAGAAGGAGAAGAGCCTTCTGGATGAAGGATGAAGAAAGAGCCTTCGCGAAGAAGGAGGAAGGAAGAGAGCCTTCGTGTAGAAGGATGAAGAGAGAGAGCCTTCGTGTAGAAGGATGAAGAGAGAGAGCCTTCAGGAGGAAGGATTAAAAGAGAGAGCCCAGCCTTCGCGAAGAAGGATGAAGAGAAAGAGCCAATGTTCTTGTCCTGGAGTGGAGTTTTACTCAGCTTTTCCCGCCGAGTCAGTAAGGTCACTTAATGCTGACGCCCCTCCACGTCTCATCTTTCTGCACGTGGATCAGATTGTCCCAGAGATTATTAACTAACTATAACTTTAAACTGTAAAGAGATTCCCACATGTAATAGTCAAAATCACATTTCTTATGATTTAAGCTTCACATCAAGACTAAACATGACAGGTTTTCCTCTTTAAGAACCCAATAAAATAAAAATCAAGATGTTACAATGGGATATGTTTCCAAGATGTTTCATGTTTTCACACACACACATTATCAATGATTTTCATTACACAGTACATGTTTGCAAAGGTGAAGATGTACATGTAAGTCTTTGTGTAAAAACATTATTTTTGTGCTGTTCTCAACTGTGTTAATCAAAGAGTCTTTGTTTTTAGGAGAAGGAGGGAAGCAGATCTTCCCCTTGGCATTCCTTCTCTCTTGTTCCCAGAGAGAAAGGTCGAGGGTCACAAAATACGAGATGGAGGCTGGGAGGTCTCTCCAAGAGCAGGATGTCTGTACAGTTTCACATGTCCGTCAGGTGTCAACGAAAAGTCTTTGAATTGACAGCGATGTCTTAATGTTTTACAGTCTTGCAAACATCAGAGAAGGGATGAGGCAGACTTCGGGAGAAAACCACTTTAGCGCAGAGGTCTGTTTTTTCAAAACTTGCTGTATTACCTCTCCTTCCTTAGGGGGGGGGGGTTTAATTTGGAGACCAGGTCAGAGCTGCGAAACCAGGTCCCAGCCTGACCTACGTTACAGTGGTTAGCAACCAGGCACTTACAAACTTCTGCTGGTCCAGGTTCAAATCCTGCCTGTGACCAGTTTGCAGAGTGTCTTCCCCTACTCTCTCACCCCCTTTAACAAGCCTATCCACTGTCTCTCTCCTATCAATAAAGGCACAGAATGCCCAAAAAATACATTAAAAATAATCTCAGTTATTTGACCATAACTTTTCTTGTATTGCAGCAACTTGAATACATTTTGGGCAGAAAGCTTAATTTACATAATTTATGCAAATACGATTTCAAATTCTTCAAAATGTAAAAAGATCACTGTGGACAAATTTACCGTATACTCGTACTGTTATGGATGTTTTCAGCCACTATACTTTTAACTGCTCTAAAACATATCAAATCGATTTTTTTCTTTACTTTATCTTCACTTATATATCTTAATTCTCTTCTGCCCTGCTCAGAACTACCAAGCATTGGAAAATGAATAATAAATTTAACCTTTTAATGGCCATTTGAAGAAATATTGCACAGATTATGGGAAGGGTAGCATCGAATGACCTATTTTTCAATTAAAAAAAAACATGACCAGAGACAATTTTTTTTTTTACGTGGCATTATAGTCTTAGATATGTCAAAGGTTAGAAGTATCATTGATTTTTAATCATCTTTCATTTAATTTGTAATATCATTTTTTTTTCAAGAAGTTAGGCATGTACTGTGATGGCTGTTTTCAAGTCACTATACTTTTAATTGCTCTAAAAACATATCAGATCAATTTTTTTTCTACTTTTTTTTTTCTTTCTCTGATCTCTTAATCCATTTCTGCTTTTTTCAAAATCACCAAGCATTGAAAAAAAAAAACAAAAAAAAAACATTTAACCTGTTAATGGCCATTAAAAGAAATATTGGATGGATTATGGTAAGGGTGCAGCATCAAATGACATATTTTTCAATATGAAATATGATCAGAGACAGAATTTTTTTTTACATGGCATTATAGTCTTCAATATGTCAAAGATTAGTAGCGTCATTGATTTTTAACCCTCTATTACATCAATTATTTCTTAAAAATGGTAGAAAATGTTTTGAATGCTTTTATTACTTAAAATGGCCTAAATATAGATAAATGAAAAAAATACTACTATACTTTTAACTGCTCTAAAAACACATCAGATCAATATTTTTTCTACTTTTTTGCTTAAATTTCCATTCCAATACTGCCCTGCAAGCATTTAACAAAAAAAAAAAAAGTAACCCTTTGAGGGCAGTTTCAAGAAATAAGATCTCTTATCATGGATAAAACATGAATCAACTGATCTTCAAATGATTTAAAGCATATATAAGTAGGTTTTACATTCTGGATTTGACAAGTACATAAGGAAAAATGAGGCTTTTGTCATTCAATAGTCAATGTCTTTCTTGAGAATCCATCAATCCCTCCAAAAAGTACTATATTGTACTTTAAATAAGAGGGGACAAAAAGGCATTATCATCTATTACTGTTTTTCACATTGTTGGAAAATCTATCAAGAGGTGAGGAGTTAAAAATCATGATTACCTTATGAGTTTGTGGTTTGTGTCAATGTGCATCAATGATCTGGGGCCTGGGACAGAGTATGCTCTCTGCACAACACACCGCAACTCTGACATTCTCAATACTACATTCTGCAGTGTCAACCCTGTGCATTGTTGCACGGACCCTCTGCCACTGCACTCTGTGCCCCTGTGCCCGCAGCAGTCCCAGCATCATGCTATATCCTGCATGTGGGTTAGTAGAGTGGAGGGCTGACACCAGGTTGTCAAGTTCAACGTCAGTAAGCTCACTATACAGAGCCCTTACAGACAACCCCCAATCATTCATACGCCTGCGCAGAGTCCGCTGAGAAACCCTGACAAGCTTTGCAATGCACTGAACTGACAGGCCCATGTTGAGAAGCTGAGTTACATACCGGTCGTCGTCATTGAGCACAACTCTGGGGCACCCCCCAGTTTGCCTCTCCAGGACAACAGTTGCACAGGTCTCCTTGTTATTCTGACCAGTCACTAGGTGATGCAAAGCTGTAAGTGCATGATTAACAGCTCGTGCGGTGTCAAGCTGGCTTGACAATGCACTGAATAAAATTAACTCTTGATAGTCTAGGGCCCTCCTCACAGGAGGGCGGCCCCGTATCATCTTGGAGTCGGCATCAAAACATGTATCACTGTTTACACATCGTATTGTGCATAGGCTTGTGCATTTACATAACGCAAAACTGTCGTCGGGTTGCCCGTCTGGTTCTGCTCCGAGGCGGATTCCACGTCAACAAGTGCTCATGCACGCGTAACATGCTGCGTCTCTGCATGAGCACTTGTTGTTGTTGCCATAGCTGGTGTTGTTCATGCTCTCTGAGAAAATGTTGATATAATAGTGGAAGCAATATTTGTAGCTGCTGGAACAATATCAGGGGCCTGTACTACGAAGCTGGATTAAGTCATCCAGGATAACTCTGTGACAACTCGCTGAACTTCACCGGATCTCCGTTATCCAGATCTGCTGTACTACAAAGCTCGTTATCAACTCAATAAGTAAATCTGGCTGGGAGCTGTGCGCGCACACATTAAATGGGCGTGGTTAGCGGCCCCAGAGCATTTTCCACAATGGAGAAGAGAGCAGCCTACTTTAAGGCTGAGGAGCAGCTAATAATCCTGCAAAAAATACGAGGAGTACTGCAGTATTATCCAGGCTGGAGGGATTGCTGCAAAAAATCACCGACTCTGTGAATGCGTAAATTTCCAAAATGCTGATATTAATAGACCTATCTCATCACGTGACGACACGGGCAGTTAGGTCCTTATTCATTAATGTTGTCAGTCAGTGTGTGTGTGATCAGCATCATATCCGACCTCATAATTAGAAAGAGTCAACTTTCCTACAAATTCCAAGGAAAACGCTCATTATAGGCAATTTGTATTGCAGATGCAATAGCAGTGGGGGAAAAAATGACGTGGGAGCCCATAAAAAATAGATATAAAAGCATCCTTCCAAGTGGTCAGTATGAATTTCCTGAATTTCTCTTTGGTATTTTTCATTTAGTTTCATGTCATGAAAGATTCCATTTGCACACACTTCTACTTTTCCCTGACAATGTCTCAGTTATGATAATCAGTAAGATATCGTTTGCTCACAGCCCATAAGAAAAAATGGTGGGCCAAAAAGACAGGGGGCGGTCCCGCACCGGAGGACTTCACTCCGGCTGAGCAAATTGGTGACTGAGTGGTCTTTCATGCCCGCCCGAGAGAACCAATTGGTCAGCGGGCGGTCTGTCACACCCTGTGAGCTCTTATCCTGGAACTTAACCTGCTCTGGACCAGGGCTGTTTCCCAAAGCCCAGGTACCTTGCCTTGCCTTGCCTTGGTAGGCGGTGCCTCCGAAGCCACTTCCTTCCAATCCAAGGCAAGTGTCCTGCCTCTGCTCAAAAGGAGATGCTAATGGAACAGCCTACAAAGGCATATTGTGGGAGGAGCTCAGACGGCTTCAAATATTGTCATAACTTGCCACTTTTCTACACTTTCTGCTTTTTTATTGTCACATCATTGACACTCTGCAGGTGCAGCTTCTCAGTAATTATAGTTATGTGAGTGACACACAAAAGAGTTAAGTGGTGGACATGGTATAAGTTGTTATTTTCAGAGGTGTATTTTGTTACTTACATTTAATTTGGAATTTACCACGCGCCTCCGCTGGTGCGTCTTTTCCTTCCTTTTTTTTTTTCCTTTTTTGTAGATTCACGCGTTGCATGTTGGGTATTTATAGCCATGGCAAGGCAGCGAAGGATAAACCTGTGTATCCTTGGTCAATTAGCCACATGCTAACCAAATGGAGGACATATGCCTCCGGAGTTCATGAACATTGGAACAGCACTTGGGCAGCGACTGATGATGTGGATGCCTGCCCACGCCCACCCCACGCCCACATCAGACCAAGGCAAGGCAAGGTACCTTGGCTTTGGGAAACAGCCCAGGTTTGGCGTTCAGCATCAGTTACCGGGGCAACGTGTCTGGATAATCCACAGTCGTAGTACGGAAAACCCGAAACTTATCCTGGAAGTTGTCTCTCTAAGAGCTATTCCAGCTTCGTAGTACAGGCTCCAGAATCAGTCCGCCTGTCGCCATCGATGTTGTTGTTGTGTGTGACATCGTGGGTTGGGGGGCGGGGAGTAGGAGGGGTACTATGAGGTCACCGTCTTTTCCGGACTTATCGGTTTATACCAAGTACAGCATGAAGACGAATACACAGATATGCACCTGTAGACCCGTTTTCAAAAAAGATGCTGAGTCATGGACAAATACGGGTCTCTGTGTGTCAATATCACTGGATCGATACTTTATTTTACCGGAGTCATAGAAATTCGTACTCATGTAAGACCCACATAGGTCCAGTGGGGCTCGGTCAAGGAGACTTGAAAGTATTATGGACAGCCTGTCCAGTAAGTGATTCAAGAGCATGTCCTAAAAGAGAAAGAGACAGGGAAGGGGTTGCAATAGTACATACAATAGTACGATAGTACAATAGTACATAAATAGTATGTACAATATGTGAGGAAACCATGAAACAAAACATTTTATAGTATTTTGTTTTAATATTACTGTTGCATAGATGTGTATGTTGCCTTTTACTGCTGTTTTTATTCAGGGCTATGCTCACTTAAGTGTTAAGAACTTGAGCACAGAAATACAAACACAAATGCAAGACACAAAACAGTGGGCAAAAAAGAGTATAATCAGAGTCCAGGCAGAGTTCGCTACACAAAGAGCCTTCTTTACGCCTCCTCACCTGCACCCGCTCCCGTGACCACATCACCCCCGTCCTCCAACATCTCCATTGGCTTCCTGTCACCTTCCGCATACAGTTTAAAATTCTCCTCCTCGCCCATAAAGCCCTCCACCACAGGTCCCCTCCTACCTCACTGACCTCCTCCACCCCCACATTCCCTCCCATAACCTCCGTTCCTCACACACCAACCTCATGTCTCCCCCTCACAGAACCAAGCCCCGAACCTGGGGAGACGGAGCATTTTCCATAGCTGCCCCCACTCCCTTGAACTCTCTCCCCACGCAAATCCAAAACTGCTCCGACTTCTCTTTATTTTAAATCTCTGTTAAAAAATCACCATTTTAGATTAGCTTTTAACTTGTGATTGTACTGTTTTTTTGTTTTGTTTTGTTTTGTTTTGTTTTGTTCTGTTTGACTTCTGTTTGACTTCTGTTCATTGCTTGTATTGATTTTAACAGTTGTTAAGTGTCTTTGAGTTCCTGAAGAGCGCTATATAAATAAAATTTATTATTATTATTATTATTATTATTATTACAAAAGGCGGTCCAAAACAGGCAGAAGAAACAGGCAGACATGGGGCTAAAAGTAAGGTCAAAAAAGGCAGGCAAGGATCAGAACACTGCAAAACTCGAGGTGCGTTTCAAAGCAATAAAGTTCCATCCTTCCTTCCTCCATTTGCATCGTTCAATTGCATCTTAGTCCCTCCCACCAGAGATGCACTGAGAGAGGCGAGGATATGAAGAGAGGAGCGAGGATGGAGGAGATTCGTTTTTAGAGCAATGGGACATCCTCTCCTCCAGAGCGTCACATGAAGCAACGTGTTTCATTGATGATGGCATCAGCTGATCACCTCTGGATCATCCGTCGTTCAGCTCTAACAGCTGTTTGTGTGTCTGCACATGTGTGCTGTAACAACTCTGATAAAACATAAACAGTAACAGAGCTTTGTCTGTTCCTGAAACCAGTTTAAGAAACACATTGCCATGAAAAAAACCTGCTCTCTGTTTATTCTGTGTGCAGTTAAGAAGCTCGAGGATCACTTTACCGGTAAAATGTGTAATTGTTAGATTTGTGAATTATTTATCCTTTACCTAGATCACATCTGATCGTGAACTCTGAAACGTATTAATAAAACCAAGTTTATTGTGTCGCAGGAAGATGTTATTTACTAAATTTTAGTATTCAGTATTAATCATCCGTCATGTTGATTCAATGATGGTTGTGTTCAGTATTTTGTGCTTTAAACTTACAACATTTTATTACCAGCTTTATGATCAGTTTCGGAACGATCCTCAGTGCCTGTTTTCAGCTCTTTTTTTTTCCTCATCAAACTCTGTTGTGTTTGTGAAGTTTCATGTAGAGAAGTCTGAACTGCTGCAGCGTTCAATCAGAGAGTGATATTCCATATGGGGGCATGTTTGTCACTGAAAAGACTTCCGCAAAGCCAGCTCTCCTGTTTTCTCGATGATGGCTCCTCCAATAAGTCTCCTCCCTCCTCTCCCCTCCGCTTTGGGGCAGCCTTAAAAATGGCGACTCAAAGTACTTCCGGTGCCTCAGAGGAGAGAAGAGAGAGGCGGCATGAAATTATCGCTGAGACGCACCCTGACTGCGACTGTGAGTGAAGGCTGGGATAAAGACTGTAAAGTACAACAAACTGGCAACAAGACAGTGAGACGCATAAGACACACAAGAGGTAATGAGGGTGATGCATACCCAGCCATCAATATGTCTTAGGACGTCTTAAGATGTCTTGATAACGAGATCAAGACGTCTCAAGACATGTTTGTATGTCAAGACGTCTTAAGGCATCTTAAGACAAAACTTTGAAGACGTCTTAAGACATGTCAGAGCAGAACATGAGATGCACCTGGACCAATTTGTGTCTTGAAGACACTGAGTGTCTCAAGATGTCTTAAGACATGAGACATTGAGTGTCTTAAGACATCTTGAGACACTCAGTGTCTTCAAGACATTGAATGTCTTAAGATGTCTGAAGACACTCAGTGTCTTCAAGACATTGAATGTCTTAAGACATGCTTCCTTTGTCTTGAAGGCATTCACATCTTAAGATTGCTTAAGACATGGTATGTAGTGTGGACCAATTATAGACACTTTTAAAGTGTTGGTTTTAACTCCCTAGGAGTTGAATCAACACTTCTGAATTTGCTGTGCAGGATCTTCAGACATTTCCGCAGTTGATGAACGTCTCTGCTGCATATTTTACTTCAACAAAAACACAAATAAATGGACTCCCACCGAAAAAATCTGATATCGGTCTGCATTCACGCTTTATTTAGAGAATTTTCAGCGTGTTACTGTCACGCAAAAACACAGCTAAATAGGGCTCTAGTTGTCACCGTGTCTCTTCATCCTGGCAGACTACCTGCATTTGTTTATTTCTGGCACGCTGCACGCGGACTGATACACTAAGCGGCGAGCATCTCGTAGCCAGCTGTGGCTCTGCAGCTGAGGTAGCGCCGTTTTACAACATGATGAGAACTAGTGCCTTATTTAGCTGTGTTTTTGTGTGAAAGTAATGCGCTGAAAATTCCCTAAATAAAGCGTGAATGCAGACCGAGAGATTTTTTCGGTGTGAGTCTGTTTATTTGTGTTTTTGTTGAAGTAAAATATGGCCCCGTCTGAATGCATAGGAAACCGGCTGACGAGCAGGGAGGGGGTGTTTGGTGCGAGTGCTCTGGGCTTCTGCTGCACAAAAACACTGCTGTAGGGGTAATTTCTGCCCTAAACCTTGTGATAGGACCCAACTTGTTCCATTCCAGAGTATCACTCTAAATGTGTTTTATGATTCATTATGCGACTGATCACTGTCGGCCTGTCTTCAAAAATGTATTCATTCATTCAATTCATTCAACACAGTGCTTTTTTATCAGTGCATCCAGCACACTGATATGCTCTGTGTTGTGATCAATGCCACATTTGTGCTCTCTACTTGCTCCAAAAAGCTTTCAAAATTAAACATCAAACTCCTGAGGTACCCACAAAAAGCTGACAGAAGCGATAAAGATATCTTCAGTATCTTAAATCATAAATTGAATCATGTCGTGGTGTTTTTTTTTTGCTCTACAAAGACTTCTATGCATTAAACTGTAATGTTCTCTTTGTTGTGCTAAGTATTTAACACATTATCCCTTTTAAGCTCATATCACATAGCTTTAAGTAATACTTTTTGAATGAGTTGTTGCTGTTGAGTTGATGTGCTAGTTCACTCTGTAGAGTAGAAACTCAGCTATGGCTTCTAAAAACATAAAGGGGTTGTTGCTTTTTAGTGAGAAACTTACTAATCAACGCTCACAATATTTTCATTTGCTTCATAATACAATATCAGCAAGTTGTACTGTCTTTAAGGTACTTGGAACTAAAACGTGAATAGAAAACAAACCTTTACATTGTGACCACAAGATGGCAGCATGTGACTACGAGAGAAATCACTGCAAAAAATGTCATCCTCGTATTCAGGCTGAACAATATTGAATTAAAGATACAACACCCACCAAACCCAATTTATGAAATTAACGGTACAGGTGTGATTTTGGTATGTCTTGTTTGATGTGCGCGCTGCACAGGATCTCATGTGTTCACCTCTACTTTATTGTTTGAACGGTGGCACAGCAGCAGCGTTTGGTTTTCTCTTCAAGCCCCTCAAACCTTTTCTGTGCATTTTCTGATTGATGGGAGTTCCCAACTAGATCATCAATTTTTCCCTGCCTTGCATTTTTGTTAATCTAATCTCTAACGCTGTGATAACTTAAATCACTGACAGTATTACACACAGGAATTTACGAAAAGTGACGATTAATTCATTTCAAAATACAAACAGAAAACTAAACTATACCAAAAAGTATTGGGTGTATGAAATCAGTAATGTCAGTGGTGTACATGTGGGTGTGTGTGAAGGCATTAGAGTGTATGCGGTGTTGAAGAGTGCGTTAACAAAATCCAAACTAAAACAACGGGTAACTCCAGCTCCTGGCCTAGGCAGAACAGAAGAGAAAAAGGAAGGGGGGAAGAGCAAGAAATGCCCCCTTTTATGCTGGGTAGAGCAATGAGCCCAGGTGCTCCAAATCACCCCAGCACCTTGAAAGACACAGTAACAACTGTTAGTCAAAGACGACCAGTAGGGGTCATCACAGTTATCTTATCTTATCTTATCTTATCTTATCTTATCTTATCTTCAGGGACCATGAGTATTTTTCTTGAAAAAAGTGTGGGTTTTTTATTTGACCCAAAAGGATAATGATAATCGCTGAAATTAACCTAGTGTGGCAGATTGCACTGCCAATCACTTATTTTAGACAACACAAGGCATAATCACCCAGAGAATTACTTTCAGATGATCTGCAGCATGAAAAGGAGACACACATTCCTCAGCTTAATAAACGGAACACTATTGACAATTGCCCTCATCTTGGTCCATCATAAAGGAGCACTTTTTTTTTTTTTTGAATGATCATTGCTGCTTTTGCCAGATTCTTCCATTTACATTTTGAGTCCAGAAAAGAAGCAACAAATCCAATATAAAAGTCAGTTAAGTTCGGGGGTAGTGTTTTACTCTGTGCTCCACTAGAGGGCAACGATACTTCAGTGTTCAATGTCTATTGCTCTGTCATCTCTGTCAGTCTACTCTGTGTTGGAATAAATATCACTCTTCTTTTAAGGATTATTTATCCCCTAAAATGCCCCAGCTTTTAAATCTCACCCCTACAGAAAGCTTTATCATTTATTTTGTTATGCATAAGCTAACCAGGAGGAGCCTACATCAAGTCCCATCTGATGCTTACGATAAAGTGCTTGGTTAGTTGCATTAGGTGTGCTTGGGACAACACCTGACTTTCCTATGTGTCCTCTTAGATGCAGTTCTATTCATGGAGTTGAATTATTAGAAAAGAGAACAGCTATTACAAATTGAATTTGGTTTTGCAATTGGGTATTTAATTATTAGTTATGTTGAATTATAATATATATATATGTAATGTAAATAGAAACATTAAGTATTACTTACGTATCTAGTTCAAACTATTTATAGATGTGGGCAGCTATGAGCCAGAGCAAATGTGCCCAAACTTACTTTTGAAAAAGGACAAGGTCAGGCAGCTTTTGCTGATGTATTGTTTCACCCTGAAAGTATAATCTGAATGCTTTGTGTGAACTCTTTCTTTGAGTGATTTCTGTAAAATCAGTCCCTCAGTGAACTCAAACCTCCTTGTTCCATCTCACAGACTAATGACATCAAAGCTCACCTGTCCCTCAGGTGTCTCTGATCCCAGATGATCAGTGGTCAGTTTTCTGCAGTATTACGTGATTGCTTATACATCGGTAAACTCTGCTTCTGAACCAGGAACACATTTTCCATTAGGGGGCAATATGAGCAATACAAATCAGGATGTTTTTATGTCATGATCAGGATCTGGATTTGATCAGGATTGATTTTCATGTTCATACTATTCCGACCTCAAACAAGACTTCTAGACCAAAATACAGGTACATCTCAAAAAATTAGAATATCTTGAAAAAGTTAAATACATTTCATCACTCATTTTAGAATGTGTAACCCATACAGTATACAGATTTATTACAGATAGCGTGAAACATTTCAAACATTTATTGCTTGAAATTTTGGTAATTGTGGCTTATAGATAATGAAAACTTAAAGTCAATCAATCAATCAATCTTTATTTATATAGCGCCAAATCATAACAAATGTTATTTCAAGACACTTAACAAAAGTGTCTCAGGATATTAGAATATTACTTAAGATTAATAAAAAAAGATATTTTAAACAAAATGTCAGGCTACTGAAAAGTATGTTCATTTCCATGCACTCAGTACTTGGTTGGGCCTCCTTTTGCATGAATTACCGCATCAATGCGGCGTGGGAGCAATTAGTGTGTGGCACTGCTCAGGTGTAATGGAAGCCCAAGTTGCTTTGATAGCAGCCTTCAGGTCATCTGCATTGTTGAGTCTGGTGTCTCTCATCTTCCTCTTGACAATAATTGAGTTTGCTGGCCAATCAAGCACAGTAACACCATGGTCCAACCAGCTTTTGGTACCTTTGGCAGAGTGGGCAGGTGCCAAATCCTGCTGGAAAATGAAATCGGCATCTCCATAAAGCTGGTCAGCAAAAGGAAGCATGAAGTGCTCTAAAATTTCCTGGTAGATGGCTGTGCTGTCACTTCAGAAAACACAGTGGACCAACACCAGCAGATGACATGGCTCTGCAAATCATCTCTAACTGTGGAAACTTCACACTGGACTTCACAACATGGATTCTGTGCATCTCCACTCCTTCTCCAGACCCTGGGACCTTGATTTCCAAATGAAATGGGAAATTTGCTTACATCTGAAAAGAGGGCTTTGGACCACTGAGCAACAGTCCAGCCCTTTTTCTCCTAAGCCCAGGTAAGATGCTTCAGACGTCTCTGATTCTGTCCACTAAAAACAGCCTTGAGACCTACTTATGGGCCTCCATCAACAGGTTCAGAACCACCGCACTTGTAGATTGAATTTGAAGCTCGATCCTTCAAACATTGCTCTTTTATCATGAAGAATATGAGACCCGGGTAACCTCAGGATGAAGTAATCATTTTGAAAACAGTCAGTCAGTGAAACAGAGGATCAGAGCTGGGAGTGGCTTGACACGAAGAATACAACATTTGAAGCCCATTTCTAAAATTTGTCTGTGTGAAGTGGCTCTTGATGCACTCAGGATACCTTTGCATGTGTTTTGAGTTAATTAGTTGATTAGGGTGTGACACCATGACTTTACAGGAGAACTTTTTCACAATATTCTAATGTTCTAAGACACTGCAATTTTGGTTTTCATTATCTATAAGACACAACTATCAAAATTTCAAGGAATAAATGTTTGAAATTTTTTACTGTATCTGTAATGAATCTATGTAATATATGGGCTTCACATTCTGAAATAAGTGATAGAAAATATTGAACTTTTTCATGATATTTTATTTTTTTGAGATGTACCTGTATTTCTGATTTATTCATTCTGAACATTTTTTTTCTGCCCCATTTCTAACTTTAATCTGCTTGTGTTTTCTGATGTGTTTTTTTGAAGTCTCACATTTTCACATCCCGATGAATCCAAATTTTTAAAGACATCAGCTGAAGAGTTGTTGAGTTCTGCTGAATGTACAGAGCTTTAGCTTCAGACCAGCAGCCTTTGCACATTCCAGATGGAGTTTAGTGAGATCTTACAGATAGACTTTGGTTTGGTTTGTGACTCTGACATAAAATGTAAATGTAAACATGATTTAAAACATGATTGGTAGCAGTGACATAATTAATACATTGCAAGATGAAATGGAATTTCAAGCCTGACTTTGGACATGCCTGAGTAGAGGGCAAAAAAAGACACTTCATCCAACAAAAGCATTCCTTTAACAGAGTTATTCTAAAACATCAAGAAATGAGTGCTGTGCATAGATGTTACTTTGATTACTTTTGAGTTGGTAATTGTAAACTCGTTTCATACAGAGATAATCAAAGGGATCCCACACATGCAGCAGATGGTCTTGGGTCTGTCACCACAGGGCACTGCAATGTGTAATTTGATTTAACCCCTATACTTTAGCATGAGAACACGTGCTCGCTGTTAAACCACAGCTCTCCTGTTGGTGACATTTCACCCATGATGCCTTTATTAAATACTAGATAATAGCAACATAAATATTGCAGTCTAACATGGAATTGCTGTGTCTCTATATGCCAAAACATGACCAAAAGAACTCAAACCAGACCAAAACAAAAGAAAAACGTTTAAAACTCTCCCGATGTACATGCTTCAGTCTACTACCAAATGGACTGCAGGTGTTAGATAAAACCCGAAATTACAGGCACTCATAAAAACAAGCAATGAAGTATGTGCATGTGTGCTGTTCATACTTTTGTGTGTGTGTGTGTGTGTGTGTGTGTGTGTGTGTGTGTGTGTGTGTGTGTGTGTGTGTGTGTGTGTGTGTGTGTGTGTGTGTGTGTGAGTGAGTGAGTGAGTGAGTGAGTGTGTGTCTCCACTCAGTCACTCAGTGTCCTATTCTGTGGTGAAGCTATAGCCACAATTTGTGCGGGATTCCTGACACTCCCACCACTCCTTCTGCCAACCAGAGGGAGGACTGTCACCACCAAGTTAGGGCTTCACTCTATCCACTCTCTCCTCACTGTGGCATTCATCACGACATACTGAAAGAGAAAGGTAAGCCCTGTCATGTCTTTTCTGTTGTGTAACTTGTCTTAGCAGCTTTTTAAAGAGGATTCCTCTCATTGTAAACAGATATTTGGAATACCAGTGTCTTAAGACATGGAAATGAACTTATGAAGTGAAAGTGATGTTTGTCTCCAAAAGAAAGCATTCCATCAATACTTGTGATTAGTAAGTGGCCCCTTTTGTTTAATCTGCTTTTTTTGGTTAATAGGATGGTTGTTTTTCATTTAGCAACTATGTATAAATGCATGTTTGTTTCTTGCTGTTACTTTTTAGCTTCTCCTTAACTTCATGTCACTGTTGCATGAGTTTGGTTTAACCACAAGTGACCAGCTATCAGGACAGAGAAGACAAGCTAAATATACAGTATAACTGCATACATGCACCTCTGTGATTATAGGTCAGCCAGGTCTCCTCTGCCTGAGCAGATGGCACAACTTCCCCTCTGTCTTTCGAGCTCAGTTGGCATTTCAAGTTGCATTTTTAGCATAGCCTAAAATAATTTGTTGTTCCAACCAAATTACCGAATATAACTTCTCTAATGTAATTGGAAGAAATGGAGAAGGTGAGTGGGATTGTATGCAAGACAGTCAATGGATGACTCTTAGTTTTGGATGTGTTCCCACACATGCAGCATTAAAGAGCTCACTTATCATGTATTACCACAAGTTTTTTTAAGGCAGGAAAGAAATCCTTTTTGTAGCTTTTCACTTTGAATGGAGTTGTACAAAGATTATTTATAGATTTTACACTACATTGTTTCTTCTTCTCTAAGCAGAAAGTATATGTCTACAAGCAATGAAACATGCACCAGCCCATGTTCAGATTAGACATGACTTATCTTGATTGAAAACAGCCTGCAGAAGCTAGCTGAAGGGAATGTCAATCAGTGTTAACAAGCATAAGACTTGACCTGCATGTGTCACCCTTTGATTTGGTCACATACTCTCTAAACATACTGTGATTAAATATAAATTCAGATCACAAAGCTAACTATGAAAATAGACTAAAGTGGCAAGTGGCACAAATACATTTGATAATATCAAAATTTTTCTGTGACTGTTTAGATCCTGAATAAGTGTGTCAGGTGAGCAGCAGCTAATTTTTACCCTTATATATACGTAGAGTTGGGTGTAGACCTCTGGTGGTTGTGGTTATAATGAATGGTTCAATCTCAAGCCCTCTTACAGTGGGGGGGGGGGGGGGGGGGGGGCTGACACACTTAACCAGGAGCCACATGAGACACCTAAATTGTGTCAGAGAGCCATCAACTTTCTTTCATTGTAAAATGAATTATTTTGAATGGCTGATACTGATAATCAGAAGAATAAAGCACTCTGTAAATATTTATATTGGGTTAAGTGAAATTGTGGTTTATAGGTCAAATAAGAAAACAAAAACAATTATTGAATCCTTAAATGATAGAGAAAATGTCTTTTCGTCTTTGTCAATCTGCATCATACATGAACTCACTTTTACCAATCGAGAGTGCTGGCAGGCTGCCAACACTCCTGAATATGGAGGCACTCTCCTATTTTTTTTTTTTTAACCCTTTTCCCCGCTGGTCTGCTGGCTTGTGGTTTCTCCTGATTGTCCCCCAACTTTAAGTATATTTCAGTGAGCTCTAATATTTTTCCAAGTCAATCAAGACCCGTACTTGGGCGTTATATTGAAAACTGAAAAAACATCCACCACTCTCTCTCTTAGTTGGTTTGATCCAAAGACGCTGCAGGACACCTCAGAGACAGAGACAGATAACTATGCCGCACTTGTTGATGCAGAGTTGATCAGAGCCTCAACTGTTTTCTTTCTTTCTTTTTTGGTGTTGACATGGCATGTCGTGAGTTAAACTAACCTAGCTCTGCTCTAACGCAGCATCCTCTCCAATAAGGAGAGTTTAGAGCAGCGTGAATCTTATAGTGAGAAGGCTGACTCTAAAATAGTGAAACGCTTGCCTTTGTTAAGCTCTGTCTGTCTTTGATGTGTGATGCGCATACGCGCTGCGCGTGTACACGACAGCACTCTTTCTTCAGAACAGGAGAGAGTGCAGTTGGAGGAGACTGACTGAGCCAGTGAAAGAGGGCAAATTCAAACCACAATGTCTTGGACAGTGCCTGTGATAGATGAAGTATTAAAACATAGAATAGAATAGAATAGAATAGAATAGAATAGAATAGAACTTTATTGTCATTGTAACGAGTACAATGAAATTGAAGTCACAGCAGCAATCAAGAAAACAAAAGTAAGAAAGTGTGTAGAAAGTGCAAAAAGGTCCATAAGAAAAAGTGATGACAGCGTGTCCATCATTCTCCAGTCAGCCAGCCTCCACCTCCACAGGGTCCAGGACTGAGCTTCTTCAGTCATGCTCCATCTCTGTCTTCTGTATCCTGTCTGCTTACAGTAGGTGAAGCTCTTCCAACATGGCGTTGGTGTCTGATGTTAGCTCTGTTAGCCATGTCTGTGAAAAGCATGATGCTACTCCGCCCCCTGGTTTTCCCTCTGTTGCTGGGTTAGCATGGCTAGCTCTTCCATCTTATTGGAGATAGATCTTACATTCTAAAGAACGATGGATGGAACATCGTTGATGACATGGACAGGTCCATGTCATCACTTCTATCATTGATATATGCTTACTGGTGCTAGAATATCATTGCAATTTCCTGTATACGAGCAACAAGATCACAAAGCTAAAGCAAATACTAAGTAAGCACTGTGTTTTCTGTACTGCTTTTTTGTATTTGCTTTTTATTAGATGCAACATGTTGAATATGTTGAAAAGGAATCTGGTGTCAGAGGGTAATGTAAATTTCTTTTTGTGTTCAGTTCTTTAGTCAAACTTCAAGTAGAAAATCCTGAATCAGAGTTTTCTTAGAAACTGTCATCTGCTAAGCTAAGATAGCTGGGGCAGAATAGCCAATGTAAGGCTGGCTCCTCCAGGGTGATGTAAAGAATCAACAAGGGAATGTTTAAAATTAAATGGTAAATGGACTTGAGCTTATATAGCGCTTTTCTAGTCATGGACCACTCAAAGTTGCTGTACACCACAGGTCACACTTACCCATCCACACCCATTTGCTCTCACATTCACACACTGATGGATCCAATCTTTACTATGACAGCTATCCATCAGTACATCTAACACAGTCACGCCCTTTCATACCCATTCACACACCACTGGCGCAGCAGTGGGAGCAAGTAGGGGTTAAGTGTCCTGCCCAAGGACACATCACCATGTGTCGCCCAGAGCTGGGCTTGAACCTGCAACCTTCCGAATACCAACCAAGCGCATTCTCCAGCTGCGCCACCGACGCTGATGATGTTGATGGATTGAACCATTTCTAATTGACCCTTATCAATACCCACCCCAAAACACCAGTGAATCTTTTCACATCAACAAAATATATAAGCATACCTATAAAATACTTATAGGCTCACGGAAGAAATTTTGCTATTAATCTAAGTCCCACTTTCTGAATCTGAAGACCAGTGAGGCTAAAAAACAGACCCAAGAAAACAAGTCGCACTACTCAATACCCTCAAAAGCAGTATGCAGTACCTCCTGCTACCATCACTTCATTTTCTAAAGGGGCAAGCAAAGTAGCCCTTCAGTCAAGAATCGCACCACTTGATACACCTAAATATTCCCCATAGTGCACCCTTAAACATTGAAGCAAAAATGTTTGTACTGCATTATGAGATATATTCTCTGATGCATCTTGTTAAGTTAAAGTAAGGATGGGTTCATTATGAGAAGTCTGAGCTTTACTGGATGTTATTTTTAATGAGAAGTTTGCTTACTCCAGTCATCTTTGTAGAGAGGTCAAAGACGCTGAGCAATCCAACATCATCTGCACATAAAGAATGCTCTGTGATGCTGAAGCCAGTGGAGTGTTTTGATGTGGTCAGTCTGCAGCACTGCTGGTTTTCCAAATGAAGAGTGAAGTTTGGAGGAATTTAGGTTTACTACCCACCTATCCACACTGTTTGTCTGTAATGACTAAGAGGCTTTAACATGAAAGAGGGATGTATAGATGAATCTGAGGAAGGTAGAAAGTGGAGCTTCTTTTTTTAGGATTCCAGACGAAAGACTTTTAGAAAAGTGACACATTTGATTAATTCTCCAGTAGTATGCTGAGAGTGTTGTTTACTGCAGGCACGAGGCCTCAACATTAGACTCCATGGGCTTCTTCGGGCTGAAAATTCATCACCGTGAAGGGCAGATTGATAGAATGAATGGATATTTGGAAAATAAAGTTGAAGGTTCAACAGCAGGGAAAATAAACAAAAACAACCTAGCAAACACAAATTCATTAAAATCAAACAATTTCTGTTGGGTGTTGACCTGAGGATTTCTATGGGTTTCATGGAGTCTTTGAGCAGTGGTGATTTTAGGGAGTGGCCTGGTGCCACCCCTAAAAACTCATTGGCCACCCCTTTGGCCACCTCAGATCTGATAGGTAGTTGGCCAAGTTCGTTAACACAAGAAACAAGAGAAATGCTGTCAATCAATGGTGATGGCTGACTGACTGATCTAGAGTCAGTTTTACACTTTTAACTACCACAATATGGTCGGACTGAGGCTGCAGAGAGCTGATTTCTGATCACTGGAAAAACAGTGACCATGCAGATCTGGGATCAGTAGAGCCATGAGATGAGCACGCTGCATCTCCGTGTCACCTGTAGCTCCAGCAGAACAGGACAGAGACAACATTCATTGTAACTTGATAAAAACGGATTCAGACATTTGAGAGGTACAGTGTTGGGCAGTAACATCAAATAGCATCTAGTTAGTAATTTAACTACATTTTTCAGTAACGACGTAGTAGCATCGTTGTTTACAAAAAGAAAGAACTTTTCAGGCTTGGGTGAAAGTCGCTGAGGAGACAGGAAGAGGCAGCAGGCCTTGATTGTGATCTCCAAGGCTTTCACACACTCTCCTGTCATGCTTTTGAAACCATAGCTGATTGTTTTTCAGATGCTCATTTGGGCTCTTGGTCTATAAGTGAGCGGGCTCTCTATTCTGCCTGCACTGTCAAAATAGTCCAGCGTTGAGACCCTGGTGTTCATGCAACGCATTACAGGCATGACGCACGTTTAAATTCGCAAATTCACATTTGGTGTGGCCGCGGTATTAGAGTTACCTTCACCTTGGGCGTCGGTGGCGCAGTTGGAGAATGCGCTTGGTCGGTGATCGGAAGGTTGCAGGTTCAAGCCCAGCTCTGGGCGACACATGGCGATGTGTCCTTGGGCAAGACACTTAACCCCTAGTTGCTCCCACTGCTGCGTCAGTGGTGTGTGAATGGGTATGAAAGGGTGTGATTGTGTTAGATATACTGATGGATAGCTGTCATAGTAAAGATTGGATCCATCAGTGTGTGAATGTGAGAGCGAATGGGTGTGGATGGGTAAGTGTGACCTGTGGTGTACAGCAGCTTTGAGTGGTCCATGACTAGAAAAGCGCTATATAAGCTCAAGTCCATTTACCATTTACCATTTACCCTCAGGAACGGAGGTTATTCTTAAGTTATATTTACGTTTGCATAGTTCACATCTGGAACAGCGCAGTGCAGTTTGACACCATCTTTTGAACTAACACAAATAACAACCATAACAAAGATTCCTGATCCTGACTCAGGTTTTGGTTTTTAGAATAGGGGAGACCAGGTATGGTTGTAACATGGGGAGAGTTGTAATACTACCAATTCCACCAATCAGGGATAAGATAGGAGTTATTTTTTCATTTTCTAAACTGCTTATCCTGTTCAGGGTTGAGGGTGGCTGGAGCCTTTCCCAGCTGTCATTGGGGGAGAGGCGGGGTACACCCTGGACTGGTCGCCAGCCAACCACAGGGCTGACACATAGACAGAAAACCTTTCACGCTCATACTTACACCTACAGGCAATATAGCTGTTGAGCATGCTTTTGCAACACAGTCTCACTCCCAGCGTGTCAAAAACCGACGCTTGGTCAGGGTCCTTTGGCGTCAGAAGCTGCCGCAAAAGTTCTCCCTCTGCGTCCTCATGAGACGCTGCGGGTCTCCAGTTCACTCCAATGTAAACCGAGTGTGGCGTTTTACAACGTTGTGAGCTCACATCTGATTGGTTAACGGGGGAAAGAACATCCGGAAGTACTATCCTGTCTGACAGTTTTCACGTTCGTCGCTATTTTACTATGTTATACGCGATATTTCTCTACAAAAAAACATATATTTGTCATTGTTAATTGCTCAATAAGATGTGTCAATGTTTAAGTCCATCAGTTGTCTTTATGTTCCTTTCGATTCAGAGAAATAATGAATTCGATCTCACTTTTGGATGGCCGAAGGTACTACACTACCCACAATCCCGTGGGTTGTTTCCATAGTGACGACACCCAAAAGCTTTGCTTCACCAAATCTTTTTAAAACTATTTATTTAAAAATAATTTAAAATGTTGATGTGAAGTGAATTTACTTATCATTGAAACGCTTTCTTAAATAGTTTGTTTCAATAAATGTTTTAGGGACGTGTTATGACGCCATGGTATAGCCTACATAGCCTACGACCAGCGACGATTGCGAGTGCTTCCCGCTTGCGTATTTTTTTTTTGTAGGATAGATGCGGGAATCTCATACTGTTACGTCTTCTTATAGGCAGATGCTTTCATGATTGGCTGTTGCTATTGCACGTATTACCCAACGGACAAATTGGATCAAGTCGCAGCATGAATATTTATGAAATACCCGGATGGATCCTACGAGAAAAAAAGCTCACCTCCCGCTGTCCCCATTTCTCCCCTGCTTCCTGTAAGTATTAAATGACTGAGGAAATTTAAAACATTAATTTCAGTATCTGTCTATTCAGTTGTTTGTAGGTAATAGTTTACTTTTTAATTTCATGAAGATAAAACAGACTTTATGAGTGTTTTATGAGTCAATCATGTAATGATTTTATTTTGAATGTTGTTTTGAACGTTTCCAAAAATGTACTTGCCGATCATGCAGGCATTATTTTACAAACTATCCTGCTTTAGGCAAACCCCTTCAAAATATTACCTTTAATTTATATTAATAAAATTGCTCTGAGGAAGTATATAGGCTAATCTCCATAAATGATATATTTTTATTCACTGCGTAACACCATCTCAAGATAGTTGGTCAGTAGCCAGTAATAAACACAAGTGGCTGATGCAGGTTGTTTAGTTTTTGGTAACTTGTGTCTGTTATTTCCCCTCAACAGATCCTTCAAATTTGTCATCTCATATATTTTGGTTTGAAAAATCCACAACAACCCAAAGGCACTTTTAAGAGCCCTGTCTGTCTCTCTTGTTAACTTGTCCTTGCTGTTGACTTGTCTCACCTGTTAGCCTGTGTCTGACTCTATTTCTGTTTATATTTGTCTTACCTGTCCATAAGTCTATTGTTTCCAAGTTTGTTTCTGTGATCGTGTTCTGTCTTACTTTTTGTCCCTTGTCCGTATCCTTGTGTTGTGTTCTGTTCTTCGTTTGTATCTGCACAGTCACCATGAGTGATTCTGAACTTCAGGAATTGCTTATGGCTGTAGATAGCCTGACTGATCAGTCACAGGTCAGTGGTGATTTAGCAAGTGCAGATGACTTGCTCAGGGAGCTGCAGAGAGAACAAGCTGCAGCAGCACCAGAAGCACCAAGACCTACAGTGAAGTGGAGAAAGAGAACCTGTGAAGGAGACTTAATTCATGGACGGCCAAGATCAATAAGGAATCAGTCTAATCAAGGTCAGTATTGTTTTTACATTATTAATATTAAAAAAAAATCCAGATTTTAACTTGCAAAATAAATGCAGTATCACTGGTCTTGGATCATTTTTGAAAGAGACACAGTAAGGCCACTTTGACTTCTGTGTCAAAGGGAGTATTAAGTTCTGTATGAGCTTACAAAAGTTAGCACTGCTGTCAGATTTATTACATTGTCTTGAAGTCTTGCGAAATGTCTTGGCTTTAGACCTAAATGGGGTAGCATTGTTGCTTTCATATCAAATGTTTCACAATGTTTAAGATCTTTTTCTTTTTATACAGCCTGAGATTTTGAAAAAAAAAAAACAATCATTATAATGTCACAATTTTTTTTCTCTATATTTTTTTCGAGTGTAGCCCGGCTGACTCGGAAGACTGATCCTCCTGCTGATGCTCCTGAGATTGTATTTGCCCCAGCCATTTCTCCAGAGACACTTGGTATTTACTTAATTTATTCTCCATTATCCCACAGCATAAAGTTGAGTAATATGTACTTGTTTCTGATAGAACTGCAATTTATAATACATCTTTGTATTACATCACAAATACAAATAGAATTGAATAATGGACAGTTACACCATTCAAAGCTACTTCATATGGTACATTTTAAAATTGAAAAGATCTTTGTTATTTTTTTGTACCATTTTAATAGAGGGGTTCTTACAAGATCTGCAGCAATCCCTCAGTGATACCACTGGAGATGAGGTGGATGAGCCAACCCCAAGAGCTTCTCTTCTGGCTTTATCAAACTGGAGCACAAGAAAACTCTCTTTTCAGAGAGTTGGAGGGCAGAGAGACCACGTCTTGTGAACACAACCATAGCACAAGAAAATGCAGCAAACCGTGTCTGCCAACAGTGTGGAAGGAATTCAGCTGTTGTCCGATGTCGTGATTGCCAGCCATCCCCCTTCTTCTGCTCTGAATGTGATGTCAGCATGCACACCAGACATGTGCTTCACAACAGAGATGCCTGTACAGCAGGATTCTTCCAGCCTTTGCCTCCAACAACTTTTATAAAGTGTAACACCCTTTGCCCATGTGGTATGTTCTGGTTTGTAAGTTTCAAAAATATATTTTCTTACTGGATTTGTTGAGCACTTTAGGGTTCAATTGCAGCTTCTTCTGGGTGACTTTAATACTTTTCAGTCATGTGCTTCATGTCACATTTTTGTCATGTAGGTAAACTGTAGTTGAATTGGGTCAGAAATTTGTCACAACGCAATATAGTAATTAATTCTTCTCTCATGTCATTCATATGGTGTTTTCTTGTGCTTTTCAGTGCGTTTTGTACCCATGGAAATCCCTGACAAAGTCTGTGATTGTCAAACACCGTCATTAAGTGTCAAACCAGGGAAGACTGTGGCAGTGATCACAATGAATGGTAAGAATGTAATGAACTTTGGTCCTGATTGAAATGTTTGTTTAATAAGATCTGTCTCTTCTCAACAACTCCCACATGTTGCCATACATTGTTAGAAGGAAAAAAAATCACATGAACATCGAGTGATGCATTCTGCGTTAGAGGGAAAAAATGATTATCTAGGGCAGTTAACATTACAGTGGATTTCCATTTTTTTTTTCCAGGACGCCATGAGCTCAGCATGCCTGAGTTGGTATGTGAAACAGGCCAGGTCAGTTGGATTGCTGGAGTTGATGACCTTCTTCGAAGTGACTACTGGCCAGCTACCCTTCACTTCTCCACCATTTTTGCCATTGTTACTTTTATTTCATTTGAAGAAAGTAAAATGGTTGCACCAGGACTGTCCTGTCAGGCATTTTTAAGAATGCTGGATCGGCGAACTGTCCGCTTTGGCCGTGTGAGTATTGAAGGTCTTTGTCCCATGTTATTTATTTGTATATCTTTGTTGAAAACTGGTGTCCTTAAAATGCATTTGTTTTAGTATCATTGTTTGTAATTTCCCTGTTGATGTTTTTTTTATGATAGAGTGGACAGATCTCAGCTGATAGCTTTTTAAAGAGTTTTTTTGAGTGGGAGGCTGTTCAATTTGAGGTCAACAGCATCTGCAAGGAGGAGCCCTTCGCCTGTCCTGCTTGCAGCCCGGACATGCTTGCAGTTTCTGTTGATGGAAACCGCAAGCATTACTGCTTCAAAAATGCAGCTAGGTACTTCAAAGTATATATATAACTTCACAGTGTTTAAATTAATAACAATGTAAGTCTTTTAACCCGAGAGTGTGAGATATCATCACCTGTCCCTTTGTTTTATTTAGATCTGAGGAACAGGCCATCTTTGAAGGCGTCTTCATAGCAAAGGATGAAGACGTCTCAAAATCTGTCGACTACATACAGAGCACAACCAAACATGTAATATTGCAGACTGTAATTATATATGTTCAGGAATACAATTGTGTTTTATGGAAGTGTTTTTTGAGGTCCGTCTTTCGACCGTTTTAATGAATAAATTTTCATATTGTAGGTCTCTGGGAGAGGTATTTGTGGAGGGGAGTGGTCAGCAGCCAGAGAGACCTCCCAAAGATCTGCCAGCAAGCTAGATGAGGAGGGACTGGAACTTGCAGTCTGTTGGCATGGAGTGCTCCTGTGTGCCCTCAATATGTACAGAGGAGAAATTTTTGCCTATCCCCTGTACTTACAAAATAAGCTAGAAAATAGGCAAATAACATTTTTTTGCATGGATGTGACCTGCAAGTACTGGCCCTACCTGCAAAGAGTCACAAAAAGCTGCCCAGAGCTCCAGTATCTTTTAAACATGAAGCCCTTCCTCTCAGTGTTTCATGCCAAAGCCCATGACTTCAAGTGTGAAGTAAGTAACAATTAGCATCAGACAAAATGACTGTCTACATCTCAATATCAGCACTGAGAAGTTATAATTGGCATTGTTTTTGGAATATATTTTAAAAAGGTGAAATGGAGTGGGGCATATCAGGAGGGGGCTGGGTTGACACTTGACGAGGAGGTGGAACAGTGCAATGCCTTCCTCTCGCGGATAGCAGTGACCACCAAACATATGTCAAAAGGAGGTGAGGTGAAAACCGTAGAAACTCAGGTATACCAAATGGTACAGGATAGAGGTAACACATTTTCTGTTACAGGACGCACAGACATGCTGACACACATGGCCATGCGCTGGAATCAGCAAAAGTTTCACAACCTGGCCACCTCACTGTCCCGCAATCTGAAAGTAATAACGTTATATCCTTTATTATTACATAAGTATTATTTGTCCTTTCAAGTATGAAATATTATTTGATAGGAATAGTTGGGGATGTGAACTGAGTGTTTATTTCATTATTTTTATTACCTGTGATTGTTTGTGACTGTAGACCTCAAAAGCTCTGGAAAACCAGCTGCAGAACCTGGAGTCCATGAAAGCCCAGTTGGCAGTGACTGAGAGCCAATTGGAAGAGTGGATCAGCGATGTGAAGGAGTGGGCAGAAAGTAAGAAAACTGTTCATGAAGCTTTCAGGGTTTAGTCTGATACTTTGTAATTGATACCTGTTCATGTTGAAATACACAATAATGTTATGTTGACACATGACATCCGGTTTAATCTCTTAAAATAAGGTATGGTCTCTGTAGGCTTTCATTTGAGAGCAAGCATTGAACACTCAGTTTTGCAAGCCATTAACTTATAATGCCATTCGAGAATTAAATAAAATTAAGATTGAATTGCACTGATATTGTAAGTCACTGAAGTGCAAAACAAATATACCCTCTCTACAGCAAAGACCAACACCTTGACTGATGCGGATGCCTTGGCAAGCAGGATTGAGTTGCTGGTGGCAAGTATCAGGAAACGTTCCCAGCGTCTCTACAAAGATACAGACAGCAACAAAGGTCGTGCCAGGATCCGCCGCAAAATCAGGGAGGAGAAGGGGATCCTGAGTTCTGTGGTTGAAAAATACAACAAAATGGGACCAAGTACAGGAACTCTGTGTTTGGAGACCATTCTGTCTCAGGAGACAGCTTGGCCATGGCAACGACCACAGAGTGGTGTGTACACTAATAAGTTGACTACCTTCAGTAAATGTAACAAGTACAGAATACCTACATTGCCTTAAATTGTTCTGTAAAGCCATAAAACTTTGTGAAGCCTTTGAATTCCTCATTATGAATTGACCTTTTTATGGAAGTATAACTGTGCCATCAGGATTTGAACATGAATTTCTAACTCTGAATTTTTTCAGCATCGAAATTGGACTTTGAATATTAAAAAACATCGAATTTTAAGCGCTGATTGGTTATTCTCCCCCTTTTATATTTGTCCATGTTGAAATAAATTCAGTGTAAAAAAAATCAACATCTTAAAAAATCCAGTCGAAAAAAAATTAGTGTTAAAAAGAATTCAACATAAAGAAATATCTATGTCTCGAGAATTTCGGTGCCAGAAAATTCAGTGTCAGGAAATTCAGTGTCAAAAATAATCCAGTCTCAACATCCGGGTAACCAAGGGGAAGCAATCGATCCCTTGGTCAAGTCGTACAACGCTCAGCCAATCAGGTTGCGCTCCACTGGTCTTATGACACCATGACAGTTTCGAGTGAACTATGTCGACCAACTCCAATGACGCAGCTTTGGTAAGCCTGTTTATGCTATTTGTCATTTGTGTTTTGAAAATTGCATTATAGCTATGACTTAACATGCTGCACGTTAACCGGCTATTTTGAACGATAACAATACTCAACTTTTATTACGTGGCGTTCGCCAAAACTGCGTCAGCAGCTTGCTAACGGTACGTACATTGTGTTTTGGGGCAACACGGATGAACGTTTTTGATTTGAGGAACAACGATGTCGTTATCTGATTGTTGTAAACAATCGCTGGGTTATCTGGCAAGTAATGACAATCTCGGCCTGCTAAAACTTCTTCGCCGTGGTGTGGGGCCGCTGCGGTAGCTCACCTCGTAGACCCGGTGTGTGTTAGCCTCCTGAGCCTCGCAGATTCGAGTTCGTTCTCACTTAACGGGACTGGTTTATCGTGTTGTTTATCTGACACAGAAGTGTTTTTTACTGAAATATCATACCATGTGATGTTTCTTCTGCTGAGAGTTGAATGAAGATAATTTTGGGCATAGTTAAGCATGTCTAATAACCCTGAATTAGTGTCTTTTCCCAAAGAAATACATAATATTGTTTTCAGAATCAGAATCAGAATCAGAATCAGAATCACCTTTATTGGCCAAGTATTTTCAAGAATACAAGGAACTTGACTCCGGTTTAAACTGCACTCTCTCAGGACAAATGTGGATAGAATTACAAGAGTAGAAAAATAGAGTTTAAGTAGTAGAAAAAGAATAATAATTATTACAATATTAAATAAAGAACTCTGCACAGAGTAAATACAAAAATATATACACAATTTAAGTTAGGAAAAATAGTGCACTGAATAAATGTCATAAAAAAATGTGCAACTTGCAACAGGGAATGGAAGATGGATGTGCAATAGAAACAGAAACAGAGAGACTGTGGCTGTACATGAGGTATATGAGTTTTTTTAAAGCAGGTTAAGTGTTCATCAGAGTGACGGCCTGGGGGAAGAAACTGTTCCTGTGTCTGGACGTCTTGACGCACAGAGCTCTGTAACGCCGACCAGAGGGGAGCAGTTTAAACAGTTTGTGTCCGGGGTGTGAAGGGTCTGCAGAGATGTTGCCAGCCCGCTTCCTGGTCCTGGACCTGTACAAGTCCTGGATGGAGGGCAGGCTGACTCCGATGATTTTTTCTGCAGCCCTGACAGTTCGTTGCAGTCTGTGCCTGTCGTGTTTGGAGGCTGAGGAAAACCAAACCGAGATGGAGGAGCACAGGACAGACTGAATGATGGAGGTGTAGAAGATGATGAGCAGGTCCTGGGGCAGGTTGAACTTCCTGAGCTGTCTGAGGAAGTACAACCTCTGCTGTGCCTTCTTCCTGATGGAGTCTATGTGGGAGGTCCACTTCAGATCCCGGGAGATGGTGGATCCCAGGAACCGGAAGGAGTCCACAGTAGACACAGTGTTGTTCAGAATGGTGAGGGGGGGCGGAGGAGGGGGGTTTCTCCTAAAGTCCACTGTCATCTCCACAGTCTTGAGCGGGTTCAGCTCCAGGTGGTTCTGACCACACCAGAGGACCAGCTGTTCCACCTCCTGTCTGTAAGCGGCCTCGTCACCATCCTGGATGAGACCAATGATGGTGGTGTCGTCCGCAAACTTCAGGAGTTTCACAGAGGGGTCCCTTGAGGTGCAGTCATTAGTGTAGAGGGAGAAGAGCAGTGGGGAGAGCACACACCCCTGGGGGGCGCCGGTGTTGACTGTCCGTGTGCTGGATGTGATGGACCCCAGCCTCACCTGCTGGGTCCTGCCAGTCAGGAAGCTGGAGATCCACTGACAGGTGGGGGGTGGCACAGAGAGGTGGGAGAGCTTGTGGTGGAGGATGTCAGGGATGATGGTGTTGAATGCCGAGCTGAAGTCCACAAACAGGATCCTCACGTACGTCCCTGCAGAGTCCAGGTGCTGTAGGATGTAATGCAGTCCCATGTTGACTGCATCCTCAGCTGACCTGTTTGCCCGGTAGGCAAACTGCAGGGGGTCCAGCAGGGGTCCTGTGATGTCCTTCAGGTAACTCAGCACCAGGCGTTCAAAAGACTTCATGACTACAGAAGTCAGGGCGACGGGCCTGTAGTCATTCAGTCCTGTTATGGAGGGTTTCTTTGGGACTGGGATGATGGTGGAGCGTTTGAAGCAGGAGGGCACCTCACACAGCTCCAGAGATCTGTTGAAGATCCGGGTGAAGATGGGGGCCAGCTGGTCCGCGCAGGCCCTCAGACATGAGGGGGAGACACCATCAGGTCCTGGAGCCTTCTTGATCTTTTGTCTCTGGAACTGCTGGCACACATCCTCTTCACGGATCGTCAGTACGGGTGGGGTTGCAGAGGGGGGGGAGCTGTCCAGGGGGGCAGGTAGTCTTTTGTTGATGGGATGAGGGGGGGGTGTGAAGGAGTCTGTTTCAAACCTGGTGTAAAACAGATTCAGCTCCTCAGCCAGATGAGGGTTCTCCACAGGGTGGGGGGATGGTCTCTTGTAGTTGACGGCCTCCAGAAGGCCCCTCCACACCGACACAGGATCGCTGAGAATTGTCTTCTCAGCTTCTCAGAGTAGCTCCTCTTAAGCCGCGTTTCCACCATGCAGTCCGGGTCGGTTCGTCTCGGTACGGTGCGCTTTTAGCGGCGTTTCCACAGACTCATCCCGGGACGGATCCCTAAAAACCGAGACGAGCCGTCCCACTTTTTTGGGACCCTTTCGTATGGGTGCCAGACTGAACCGATCCGCTCTCGGGAGGTGGAGCAACACACTGCAGACGGATGATTGGTCAAAAGAATCGTCACTTACCCCGACAGCGGCTGCATTTCTCCTGGCAGCTCACAGACTTCTCTGAAACAAAGCTTGATTGCACTTTGTAACAGAGAGTTACATGAAAATCACAGAGAGAACGAAATGCTGCATGTCTTCCATCTGTGCTCTTTGTTTACTGTGTCGCGTTTTCTTCTTTGTTGGATTTAATCGGGGGGTAAGCTGCTACGGCGTCGCGCTATTGTTTACCAGCTGTGGCTTCCGGCATGCGGCTTACACGCCGCCCACCACGAGAGGGCACGGTTTGCTGTGGAAACGCACACGGGATCAGACTTAACTGTCCCAAACCGTCCCAAACCGTACTGAACCGACCCGTACTGCTTGGTGGAAACGCGGCTTAAGCTGCTCTGATCTCCTTTGTCAGTGTGTTCCTGGCCTGCTTGTACAGGAGCCTGTCCCCACTTCTGTAGGCCTCCTCCTTGGCCTGGCGAAGCTGCCTCAGTTTCCCAGTAAACCAAGTTTTATTGTTGCTGTATGTGCGAAAGGTCTTGGTTTGCACACACAGGTCCTCACAAAAACTGATGTAAGTCCATGAATGTCTGTGGCTGCAGCTTCAAAGACGCTCCAATCTGTGCAGTCAAAACAGGCCTGGAGCTCCTGCCTTGACTCATCCGTCCACTTCTTCACTGACTTCACTACAGGCTTTGCAGATTTTAATTTCTGCCTGTAGGTAGGAATAAGGTGGATCAGACAGTGATCAGAGAGTCCTAAAGCTGCACGGGAAACAGAGCGATATGAGTCCTTTATTGTGGTGTAGCAATGGTCGAGAATGTTCGCGTCCCTGGTGGGACACGTGACGTGCTGTCTGTATTTTCGGAGTTCATGGCTGAGGTTTGCTCTGTTAAAATCCCCTAAAATGATGAGCAGGGAGTCTGGATGCTTCCTCTCCACGTCTGTGATCTGGTCGGCGAGCTGCTGCTGCGCCTCTGTTACGCACGCCTGAGGTGGAATGTAAACACTGACCAGCACAAACGAGGAGAACTCCCGCGGTGAATAAAACGGGCGACAATTTATGAAAAAGGATTCCAACTGGGGGCTACATGTCCTCTTCAACACTGTGACATCTGTACACCAACCTTTGTTAATATAAAAGCATGTTCCGCCTCCCCTCGTCTTCCCTGAGAGCTCCGTTACGCGGTCCGCGCGCAGGAGCTGGAAGCCGGGCAGATGTAGAGCGCTGTCGGGGATGTGTTCACTGAGCCAAGTTTCAGTGAAACACAGGGCGGCGGATCTGCCAAAGTCTGAGTTTTTCCTGTTGAGGAGCAGCAGTTCATCCATCTTGTTTGACAGAGAGCGGACGTTGGCCAGGTGGATAGACGGGAGCGCAGTGCGTAATCCCCGCTGCCTCAGTTTCACGAGCGCGCCTGCTCGCTTCCCGCGCCGGCGTCTTCTGTAAACTCCATACAGAGCTGCTGCTCCTCCGACCAAAACATCTGTAAAGTTCCCTGGTTCAGTGAAAACCGGTGGAAAAATTGTACCAGATGTCAGGCCAATGTTTATGAGCTCTTCCCTGGTGAAAGTGACCAGAGAAGGAGAGCAGAGTGCACTGAAAAAACACAAAAACACACAAAGTACGAGAGAGCGCAGTACCGAGGCGACCATCCGCGGCGCCATCTAGATAATAGTTTTATAGCTTGTTTCAAATTGTTGTATAATGTAGGACGCATATCTTAAGTGTTCACCCTTTGGAAACCACAGTAGGGTCACCATAATTATAGTGCAGTAACGAGTAACTTTGTAAAATGTATTCATGTTCTCGTTCTGCCAATTTTTAATGCTCCTCTTGCTTTTTCTGCATTGTTGCAGGGCAGTCATGCTGATAATATTTTACAGTCAGCCAACCGCCTTTTACAACTACTCAACTCATCAGGTCAGCAGGGTTCAGCAAGTGTTGGAGTCACAAATCAACAAATGAGGTTTAGTATTGAAATTTACTTTGTGTACATATGGCTTATACTACTCATACATTTTAGATGTATTGATTATTAATAGATTTTCTTGGATACAATTCTGCAGAGAACAGAGACGAACAGAACCAGTTCAAATGGAAATGACCAGGTGAAGAAAAGTTTGTTTAAGTTTAAAACATAAACTTCTCACTTAAGGCTAATATTAAAGTAATTATGAAATGAGCGAAGTTATAGCAGGACTTGATAATACATAATCTTCTAATAATGTCACATATGGTTGTAGTTAGTGTTTTTTGTTTGTTTGTTTTCTGTAGGTCCTTTCCAGGTATTTTCACCAGGGGCAGGGGAAAAAGGCGATTTCCCACAGCAAGTCCTGTTCCTGCCAGGAGGCCTAGGCCACTGGATGTGGCTTTCTATTTGTTGCCAAAGCGATGTGAAAAAACTCCAAAAGAGGAGGAGCAAATAGTCCATATGCATTCAGGACTGGGCCGTAGGACTGCTCATCTAGATGAAAGCACAACACATGAGGAGGTAAAAACATGCAATTGTTAACTTAGTATTGTAGGTTTTGAAGTTATATGGATTTTTTAGAATTCCATGCAGTGTTATTGATGCTCTTCATGATTTCAAGTTTTGACACTATTTTTGGGAAAGATTATATGTGTATACATTTTTTGCTTACAGTTATGTGATGCCCTCAAAGTTTTATTCCCAAAATTGGGGTCAGTTACTGGTGGGTGGCTGCTCTACAAACCTTCAGGTAGGCCAACACTAGTTTGTGTGATACTGGTACTTTTTCATAAAACAAAATACTTAAAATGTATTCTTCACAGTAACCTCTATACTTTGAACTCTGCATGTTTAATATCAAGCATATCTGAGCTGAGGTCAGAGAGCGCAGACCTCCACCAGCACCACAGTCCTCACTCAGATTGTAATTTTCACCATTAATGTTAGTCCTACCTTTATTTCATCTAACTATTTAAAATCATTGACTATGAAAACATACCATTAGCAAGTGGATTCATAATCATATCTAATTTAGTTCAGTGGTTATTCAAATAAATTGCATTTTTCATCATGCTGGATCCAGACGGTGATCAGGATCACTCCCAAAATGTAATCATTTGTTTCTTGTCCCAATCCTGACATTTCCTGAAAATTTCATTGAAATCCGTCCATTTTTTTTTTTTAGATATGTAACGAACAGAGAAACAAACAAACAGATGCTGATTATTGCATAACTTCCTTGGCAGAAGTGGGAAAAAACAAAAAAAAACAAAAAAAAAACACCTGGTTTGTTTTAGGTTACTTCTTCAGCCTGGTCTGTTCTGATGACATATTTAGGTGCTTTGACTAAATGTTTGGATTATCTAATAACTTTTGATTGTAATGTAATCTTCCACTCCTGCTATCTGTAGGTGGATGGGGGAGCCGACAACTCAATCTTGTGACTCCCAGTGATACTGGCTATACTGGCGTGATGCTGAAATCTTTAAGTCGTGGGTGTAAAAACCTTTACATTGCCCCAATCCAAGAAGAACTCAGCACAAACCCCCTGCCACTAACTGATGTAGCATTCAGCAACATGCCAAAAGCCACATGTCAGAAGTGTGGATTAGAAGTTCCCCTTCCACTCCTGACAGAGCACATCAAATCTTGTGACGTCATGGATTTCTGTAGCGACGATAACCTGGCCAATGGGGAAACCAGTCGGCTTGAAGAGAGACAGTGTAAGAACTCTTAATGTTCAGCTTTTGTGAGTATTGGTATTGAAAAAACAGAAACCCCTTTTTTGAAAATAACACTCTTCTCAACCTCTAATCAGCAGGTGTGCAGGAATGTCCTGTCTGCACGAAGATTATTCCTACTGATATCATTGAGGTACATACTTCCTCGTGTGTGGAAAGGTATCTATGTACTTTTTATTCTCATTGTCTTTTCAGTCTTTGTCCTGCCTATTCTACAGTTGTAACAAAAATAATTTTGTGAGGGTAGAAGGGCAGGGAAAGAGGTGACACATGAAAGCGTTACATTTGAGGGAGACCAAGAAGCAATGCCTGGACCATCCAGATCTTCTACAGCTATTACAGATGGTAGGTGCTGTTCAGGCTTAGCAGTAGCATAGGAAAGTTAAGGAAGATATAATGTTACATCTGAAATTTTGAATTCTTTTTGCTGTCTCAACAACAAATATTGGTAATGAAACAACCTTATTTCCTTTGTTTTCATATTAGACTGGTTAACCATCACTGACCCCAGCAAGGCCATTTCTCAGTGTGCTGGCAGTTCTCTGCGTAATCATGATACAGAGAGTCCCTTACTTCTCAGCATGGACATCAGAAAAAGCCTTGAAGAACAGGACATGGCACTGATCTCCTTCTACAAGCGGCCTAATGTGGAATGGGGACGACCCCTCAATTGCAAACTTGAAGGTAGCTTCAGTTAAAAGCTACAATTGTCAAAATCTAACTCACTTATTTACCTTGTGCTTTTGCTTCCAAAATTGACATTGTTTTACAGGAGATACTGCTATTGGAGAGGGCGTAACCCATTTTTTCTTCTCAACATGCATAGAAAAACTGAAGTCAGGGTTTTGCATAAATTTTGGTATGTATTTTTTTTTTTAGCATTTTCAGCATTGTCAAATTTCTAAAAGCTCCTCTTAATGTTGGCCAGACTATCACCAAAATAAAATGCAGTTTCTGAGGAATCACTCTCATACACACCCAGGGGAAACACAAATGCGGACAGAGCCATGTTCATTTCAGTGTATCGCCACATTTATTCTGTGGTCTCAACATCAACAAAGTAACAACACCACAAAGCTACAGTGCCACCTATGGACCAAACTTAGTATAGCACTTCTGGTAATCCAATATACTACAAGGCCTATTTCTTCTTATTGTTCTTGATTAATGTTTTTTATTTCTTAACAGCAGGTAAAAAGCTTACACGTCTTTTTGAGGGGGAGCCTGGGCATTTAGTCCCCTCAGCTTCTCACTTTCTAGTGGAGAGTGAGATGTTCATGATGGCGGGGAGAATGATAGGCCACTCCTTTCTTCATGGAGGACCATGGGTGCGTCTCAAAGCTCCAAAGTTCCATCCTTCCTTCCTCCACTTGCGTCGTTCTCTTGCGTCTTAGTCCCTCCCACCAGAGATGCATGGGAGAGACGCGAGGAAATAAAGAGAGGAGAGAGGAACGGAGGAGATTCGTTTTATAGAGCAATGGGACATCCTCTCCTTCGGAGCGTCGCATGAAGCGACGAGTTTCAGTGATGACGGCATCAGCTGATCACCTCTGGATCATCTGTCAGTCAGCTCTAACAGCTGTTTGTGCGTCTGGGCACGTGCGCTGTAATAACTCTGATCAAACAGAAACAGTAACAGAGATTTGTCTGTTCTTTTAACCAGTTAAACACACACGTAACCATAAAGAAAACTTGCTCTCTGTTTATTCTGTGTGCTGTTTAGAAGCTCACGGATCACTTTTCCGGTAAAATGCGTAATTGTGAGATTATTTATGAATTATTTATCCTTTATCTTGAGCCCATCTGATCGTGAACTCTGAAGCTTCAGAGTTCACGATCAGATAAAGTGGGTTATATTACTATCAATATGACCCACCTTATTGTGTCTCAGGAAGATATTATTGATCAGTCAGTTTTTTGTATTAATCTTCTGATTATATTGATTTGATGATGGTTGTGTTCAGTGTTTTGTGATCTAAACTCACAGCAAACCCTTTAATACCAGATTTATGATCAGTTTCTGAACGATCCTCTGTGCCCGTCTTCAGCTCGTCTTTTCTCTCATTAAACTCCGTTGTGTTTGTGAAGTTTCATGTGAAGTCTGAGCTGCTGCAGCGTCCAATCAGAGAGTGATATTCCATATGGGGGCGTGTCGGTCAGTGAAAAGACTTCCGCAAAGCCGGCTCTCGTGTCTCGTCGATCATAGCTCCTCCGATCAGTCTCCTCTCTCCTCTCTCCTCTGAGCGCAATTATCGCTTTGGGACAGTCTTCAAAATGGCGACTGGGAAAGTACTTCCGGTGTCGTGGAGGAGATAGGACGGAGGAAGCACGAAGTTAACGCATTGAGACGCACCCCAAGTCTTCAGGGACTCAGCCCTGCTTTTGTACATATTCTGCTTGGTGGGAGTCCTGACACTGCCACCGTTACATTGGAGGACTGTCCAGACCTGGACATCAGGGAAACAATTAGGCTTGTATGTTTAATTAAAAAACAGTTTTCTGTCTTTCGGTAATACGTTGTACAATGTGGATACCTTTTTATTTGATCAATCTTTATTTGTATAGCGACAATTCATAACAAGTGTTATCCCAAGACACTTAACAGTAGAGCATAAAACTCTTCATTTTGTGGATACACATATAAACATATATAAAAACTAGTGCTGTCAGACGATTAAAAAAAATAATCTAATTAATTAGCGGATTTATTATTAATAAATCTAATTAATCACATTTTAATCTCATATCTGCTTAAAGTACCCTAATAAAGAATTTGAATTCTAGGATATTATAAAATTTTTGTGCATGACTAATCAAATGAATACACTAAGAAGTGAAGATTTATAAATCCACATTTTTATTGGTGATTAAATAAAACAAAAGTCAGGGCAACTTGTCCAGAAAATTCTTAGCTCAATCAGGCAACTCAAATTTCACTTTCAGTGTGTTTCATAAATCAAATTCAAAATAAGAAAAAGGTTGAGGACATCCAGCAAACCAGTTAGGCCTGATGCATTATTAAAGAATGTAGTAAAAATATAGATAAACCAATTCAATAATAAAACAAGACTAAGTCTTAAATATGCCATTCCTGTTGTCACCTGGGCTTTGTTTTGTTTGACTAGAGACGCATGTGTGAAGTGACGTGCCACTGCCATGTACGAGTCCTCCTGCTGGCCAATATTAAAATGTTTGTGTGCTATGATTAATTGCGATACATTTTTATGACGCACTAATTTGTGGTGTAATTAATCTAATTAATGCACTAAAGTAACTGCCCTATAAAAAACAAAAACACATATGTATACAAATATATACTCCCAACACCAAAATGAATCCGTATATCCCTTTTATTGTGTATCCATTAGGAATGTGTGTTAATATCAGCAGAGTATTTGTATCAGCCCACAACATGCCATCACTAACTGCCATCTCTGGTATCCATTGTCCTTGACGAGATATTTTACATCCCTTATTGTCTTAAAGCTTGAAGGGGGATCCATACTGTCTGATAAAGATAAACAAAGCATCCAGGACTTGGCCTTTGCATGGGACCTCCCTTCCCTAACTGAGAACAACAGGAGGTGGCTTTTTGAGAAGCTGTTGATCCATGCTGTGAGTGAAACTTAGTTTGATAAATGTCTATCCAAACAGACTGTACATTTGTTTTTGAGTCTTTTGAGTTACTTTTTGGTAAAATAAAAAAATAAAAAATACTGCACTTTTTCCTGATGGTTTCTGTTCTTACTCTCTTTTTACTTTTAACAGGTAATAGGACGTGTGACACGGCAAATAAAACAGCTGAGACGAGGTCTTGAAGAGACACCATTGTGGACACTGATGACCAAAAGACCTGACACAGTGGCCCTACTCTTTCCTAAAGATGTGGCAGGAAATGTCTGCGCGGAGGTTGAATTTATTTTAATATTATCTTTTAGTGCTGTAGAAAATGTTTTTTATACCTTGTAGGCATCCATTACTGTCCATTTTTGTCTTGTTCTTGTTACTGATGTATTCCTATACATTACTTACAATTGACATCATTGGTATCAACCAGTTATGTTTGACCAAAGAGTGTAATGAGTATTGATTTAAGAATCAAAATTATTGTCTTAGTCATTCTATTTTCTTTTTTTCAACATAGGTACTTCTTCAGCGAATCACATGGCCTCGTGAGGATGACAGTGATGATGAAGACTGTTCCATCGAAACTAAGTGCCGCATGTCAGGCTATCTGCGACAGTTCATAACCAATGGTAAGTTTACTCGTCTTAAGAGTTTGTCTAATCTTCTGTTAAGTTAAGCTGTTTGTGCAATAGTTGGCTATTTATTCTAATGACTAATCATCACCCATTTGAATCTACTTCGTAGCAACACCAGCTGAACTCACCAACTTGGTGAAATTCTGGACCGGATGGGAGGTCGTACCACAGAGTCTCTCTGTGGAAATCATTGGGGGCAGATACCCCACATCATCTACCTGTTTTGAGACCTTGCGCATTCCAGGGCATTATAAGGACTACCCATCTTTCAAAAATGACATCCTGGCCTGTATTTGCACTTGTCATACTGGATTTGGTCTTGTGTGAGCTACATCTGGGCCTCAGTTTATGCTTATCAGACATAGTGGCTGAAGTTAAATGTTGTTTTCAAGCTTAGGTGTTCATTATGTCTTGAAGTTGTACAGATATAGTTCTCTTTCTTTTATCTCAGACATGTAGATTCTTCACGTACCTTGACATGTTTCGGCGGAAACTTCCGCCTTCCTCAGAAGTGTCAACAGATGATAGATATGACGTGTTAAATCAGCTGGTGTTATGGAGGTGTGACTCTCCTGTTAATTTTTCTGACGGGGTCACGCTGTCCATTCCCCTGAGCAGGACGCTGCTCCAGGTGTGTGAGAGCATGTATGCCCCCACCTCCCTGTGCATCGTCCCTGGGTCCCGTTTCCTGAATTACGAATAGGGAAGCCATTGAGATCAGGAAACAGGGCCCAGGGATGATGAACAGGGAGGTGGGGGCATACATGCTCTCACACACCTGGAGCAGCGTCCTGCACAGGAGAACAGACAGCGGGACGCGTGACCCTCCTGTCAGAAAATTTGACAGGAGGGTAACACCAGCAGATTTAACACGTCACACCTATCATCTGGTGACATTTCTGAGGAAGGCGGAAGTTTCCGCCGAAACATGTCAAGGTAGGTGAAAAATCTACATGTCTGAGATAAAGGAAAGAGAACTATATCTATGTTTTCAAGCTTGTTCAGATTGATCTGACAGTACATTAAAGGTTCAACACAAAACAAGTCTTCCTGATCATTTTATTTAGGTATCTTGAAATTGCTCACAAAATTGAACTGCAGATATGTAGATATCACAGCCCAAAGACTGGGATGCAGCTCTTGGGTTGATTGCATCTCTCAAAGATGTCAGTTGTTCATCAGTCAGTGGGCATGCAGTGTGTGGAACAATGACACTCAAGTGATCATCACAAGGAAGTCCACTTTCTTCCCAGTCAATGTTGGGGATATCCATGCCCTACAAATAGAAAGCATTTTAGATTGTATAAAGTAAAAGTGGACACACTTCAAAATATTTTGTGCTTTTAGCAGATCTGATTCAATATCTTTAATTAAATGATTTGTTCTAATTACACATATGCATAACCTCTATGCTGTCTGGTCCCGGAACTGGATTATGTGTGCGACCAAGTTCCCACAGCTGGTTAGGAGTCATGTGGCCCTCTGTTCTTAGTGAATGGTTGTCCCAGCCACTGTGGAAAGTATCGAGGTCATCCTGCAGGCGTGGGAGGAACACAAAGTGGCAGCAGAAGAGGTGCATTTCATTGGCGATGCTGAGGAAGCCCTCTTCTTCAAGGTAGTGGAGAACATCATAGTAGATGCAGGTTACAGCTGTCCACAGGTCTCTCCACAGCCGCTCAATTCTGGAAAATGTAAATACATTTTTAAAAAATAATCAAAAAAGTGTTTCTAATTATCTGTTTAATTTGTTTAAAATATTTTTATCCCCAATGGATGCACAAAAAATAAATGTTAAAATATCAAATATATTTCAAACAATGAATTTCTTTATTTTGTATTTTTGCACAACCCACTTAAGATTTAGAACTTGTTTCATACATACTGCATGTCAATACAGCCTATGCATATGTGAAAAAAAATTGTACATGAAAGTTCCCCAGTAAGTAGTTGTCTGCCAACATACTACCACAGCACAGTATGAAAGAGGTGGCAACCTAGCATCTGGTATCACTATTACTGAACATACCGTTGGTTATGAACACTCTTCCCGGATATAAATGTTTGTATGTCAGTATGTTGCTCTCTTTCCTCCTTTTCTAAATTGATGAGACTGTGAAGCTGTGTCAGTTCGTTTAAAATAGCTGGACAAACAGTCAATTGACCTGACAAAGCATTCAAAAACACAAGTTCTTGTGTGCCCCTCCATGAGTGAGCTACCACCTTATCGTGGTGGAGGGGTTTGCGTGTCCCAATGATCCTAGGAGCTAAGTTGTCGGGGGCTTTATGCCCCTGGTAGGGTCTCCCATGGCAAACAGGTCCTAGGGGAGGGGCCAGACAAAGTGTAGCTCACACAGACCCCTTATGATGAGTACAAACAATGGTTCAGCGTTTCCCTTGCCCGGACGTGGGTCACCGGGGCCCTCTCCTGGAGCCAGGCCTGGGGGTGGGACTCGATGGCGAGCGCCTGGTGGCCGGGCCTGTTCCCATGGGGCCCGGCCGGGCACAGCCCGAAGAGGCAACGTGGGACCCCCTTCCCGTGGACTCACCACCCGCAGGAGGGGCCATAGGGGTCGGGTGCAGTGTGAGTTGGGCGGCAGCCGAAGGCAGGGACCTTGGCGGTCTGATCCTCGGCTGCAGAAGCTAGCTCTAGGGACGTGGAACGTCACCTCTCTGGCGGGGAAGGAGCCTGAGCTGGTGCGCGAGGTTGAGAAGTTCCGGCTAGACATAGTCGGCCTCACCTCAACACACAGCAAGGGCTCTGGATCCAGCCTTCTCGAGAGGGGTTGGACTCTCTTCTACTCTGGAGTTGCCGATGGTGAGAGGCGGCGGGCTGGGGTGGCGATACTCGTTGCCCCCAGGCTCGGTGCCTGTACGTTGGAGTTCACCCCGGTGGACGAGAGGGTAGCCTCCCTCCGCCTTCGGGTGGGGGGACGGATCCTGACTGTTGTTTGTGGCTATGGTCCAAATAGCAGTTCAGAGTATCCACCCTTTCTGGAGTCCTTGGAGGGAGTGCTTGAGAGTGCTCCGTCTGGGGATTCCCTCGTCCTACTGGGGGACTTCAACGCTCACGTCGGCAATGACAGTGAGACCTGGAGGGGCGTGATTGGAAGGAACGGCCCCCCCGATCTGAACCCGAGTGGTGTTTTGTTGTTGGATTTCTGTGCTCGTCACAGGTTGTCCATAACGAACACCATGTTCAAGCATAAGGGTGTCCATATGTGCACCTGGCACCAGGACACCCTAGGTCGCAGTTCGATGATCGACTTTGTAGTCGTGTCATCGGACTTGCGGCCGCATGTCTTGGACACTCGGGTAAAGAGAGGGGCGGAGCTGTCAACCGATCACCACCTGGTGGTGAGTTGGCTCCGATGGTGGGGGAAGATGCCGGTCAGACCTGGTAGACCCAAACGTATCGTGAGGGTCTGCTGGGAACGTCTGGCAGAATCTCCCGTCAGAGAGAGCTTTAACTCCCACCTCCGGGAGAGCTTCAACTGTGTTCCGGGGGATGTAGGGGACATTGAGTCTGAATGGACTTTGTTCCGTGCATCCATTGTTGAGGCGGCTGATCGGAGCTGTGGCCGTAAGGTGGTTGGTGCCTGTCGGGGCGGCAACACCCGAACCCGCTGGTGGACACCAGTGGTGAGGGATGCCGTCCAGCTGAAGAAGGAGTCCTATCGCGCCTTTTTGGCGTGTGGGACTCCTGAGGCAGCAGACAGGTATCGACAGGCCAAGCGGAATGCAGCTTCTGCGGTCACTGAGGCAAAAACCCGGACATGGGAGGAGTTCGGTGAGGCCATGGAGAACGACTTCCGGACAGCTTCGAAGAGGTTCTGGACCACCATCCGGCATCTCAGGAGGGGGAAGCAGTGCACTGTAAACACTGTGCTCAGTGGAGACGGTGCGCTGCTGACCTCGACTCGGGATGTTGTGGATCGGTGGAAGGAATACTTCGAAGACCTCCTCAATCCCACCGGCACGTCTTCCTTGGAGGAAGCAGGGTCTGGGAATGATGGGGTGGGCTCGTCCATCTCTGGGGTCGAAGTCGCCGAGGTGGTTAAAAAGCTCCTCGGTGGCAGGGCCCCGGGGGTGGATGAGATCCGCCCAGAGTTCCTTAAGGCCCTGGATGTTGTGGGTCTGTCGTGGCTGACACGACTTTGCAACATCGCGTGGACATCGGGGGTAGTGCCTCTGGATTGGCAGACTGGGGTGGTGGTCCCCCTTTTTAAGAAGGGGGACCGGAGGGTGTGTTCCAACTACAGGGGGATCACACTCCTCAGCCTCCCTGGTAAGGTCTATTCGGGGGTACTGGAGAGGAGGGTCCGTAAGATCGTCGAACCTCGGATTCAGGAGGAGCAATGTGGTTTTCGTCCTGGCCGTGGAACTGTGGACCAGCTCTATACCCTCAGCAGGGTTCTTGAGGGTGCATGGGAGTTTGCCCAACCTGTCCACATGTGTTTTGTGGACTTGGAGAAGGCATTCGACCGTGTCCCTCGGGGAGTCCTGTGGGGGGTTCTCCGGGAGTATGGGGTGTCGGGCTGCTTGTTACGAGCCGTCCGTTCCCTGTACGACCGGTGCCAGAGCTTGGTCCGCATTGCTGGCAGTAAGTCGGACTCGTTTCCAGTGAGGGTTGGACTCCGCCAGGGCTGCCCTTTGTCACCGATTCTGTTCATAACTTTTATGGACAGAATTTCTAGGCGCAGCCAGGGTGTCGAGGGGGTCCAGTTTGGTGACCTCAGGATTGGATCACTGCTTTTTGCAGATGATGTGGTCCTGTTGGCTTCATCAAGCCGTGACCTTCAACTCTCTCTGGAGCGGTTCGCAGCCCAGTGTGAAGCGGCTGGGATGAGAATCAGCACCTCCAAATCTGAGTCCATGGTCCTCAGCCGGAAAAGGGTGGACTGCCCTCTCCGGGTCGGGGATGAGATCCTGCCCCAAGTGGAGGAGTTTAAGTATCTCGGGGTCTTGTTCACGAGTGAGGGAAGGATGGAGCGAGAGATCGGCAGGCGGATCGGTGCGGCGTCCGCAGTAATGCGGACTCTGCACAGGTCTGTTGTGGCGAAGAGGGAGCTGAGCCGGAAGGCGAAGCTCTCTGTTTACCGGTCGATCTTCGTTCCCACCCTCACCTATGGTCATGAGCTTTGGGTAGTGACCGAAAGAACAAGATCGCGGGTACAAGCGGCCGAAATGAGCTTCCTCCGTAGGGTGGCCGGGCTCTCCCTTAGAGATAGGGTGAGAAGCTCGGCTATCCGGGAGGAGCTCGGAGTAGAGCCGCTACTCCTCCGCGTTGAGAGGAGCCAGATGAGGTGGCTCGGGCATCTGATGAGGATGCCTCCCGGACGCCTCCCTGGTGAGGTGTTCAGGGCACGTCCCACCGGGAGGAGACCCCGGGGCAGACCCAGGACACGCTGGAGAGACTACATCTCTCGGCTGGCCTGGGAACGTCTTGGGATCCCCCCGGAAGAGCTGGCCGAAGTGGCTAGGGAGAGGGAAGTCTGGGCTTCCCTGCTTAGGCTGCTGCCCCCGCGACCCGACCCCGGATAAGCGGAAGAAGATGGATGGATGGAAGTTCTTGTGTGCAAGTAAACTCCAAGAAGTCTAGGTCCAGAGGCATACGTCCCAGAATATTCTCCAATCGAGAGCGAAGCCTTTCCAAAAGATGATTAAGCAGTTGCTCCTAGGAGAGAAAAAATTAAATTAAAAAAATTACCCATAGAAAAGCAGACCCATGATAAGTTCTACTATTTAGAGAGTGCAACTTGTAATAGTAATTGCTTCAGATACTTGAACAGTTTAAAATTAGATGGCTATTGACAATTATTACACAACAACTCGACAGTGACCTTCTGATCCTCACTCTCTACATTTATAACTAGCAGGTATCTGCGTGAAAGAGTCCTTTCTCATGCGCAACCCTAAAGTGGTATATAAAATGAATGTTAAACTATTGTATCACAAAATCAATCTAAAATTCACCGGATGAAAGGCGAATCTGGGCCTCTGCAGGACAATATTAATCATTTACGGCTGTCATGTCCCACCTCGGTGAAGTTCGTTTCAGGTTGGATCTTCCCAGGCACCTGTTGGTCCTTATATCCATACAACTGCTTAACCGTCGAAGACCCAACGCAAAACTAACTTCACAGCGGTGCACAACCAGACTGCTGCGTAAAGCAGGTAGGTCCGTGGAGATATGCCCGCTGTTCCCCCACCCCCATGCACCCAAGGGCGGCGGCCAAAAGAAAACTGACTAATGTAAATTACGTTATACTGCAACCGTGTATCACAGTTTAAATGTCGGTGTTTAAAGAGCAACTCGGGTTTTTTGACACCTGGACCTTATTTGTAGGTGTTTGCATGCTCTATACTCATTCAGACAAACATCGTGCAGCTCGGAGTCCTTCAGAAGTTATTTAGATCCAACCGATTTTAGCCGCACTTCGCGGAGGCCATGGCAAGGGAGCTTCGGCGCGGCACATAATCTCTGCAAAATTACGGAAGCGTATTGCATTCACTGGATAAAAAAAAAAAATAGACACCTTATCTCATAATTACGAGATCCTGATCTCGTAATTACGAGAAAAGATCTCATAATTACGAGAAAAGATCTCATAATTATGAGATAAGATCTCATAATTACGAGATCAGGATCTCGTAATTACGAGAAAAGATCTCGGTAGCACTTTAGATTACAGCCCGTGTCTTACAGTGGTAGTTTCCCGTCTCTTACAGTGTAGTTTCGTCAACTGTAGGGGTAACTCTCACACATGTACCTTGACATTTTGCGGTACCTATCGGGTAGTTACGCTCTCGTCTTACAGTGTACTTTCCCGTCTCTTACAGTGTAGTTTCGTCAACTGTAGGGGTAACTCTCACACATGTACCTTGACATTTTGCGGTACCTATCGGGTAGTTACGCTCTCGTCTTACAGTGTACTTTCCCGTCTCTTACAGTGTAGTTTCGTCAACTGTAGGGGTAACTCTCACACATGTACCTTGACATTTTGCGGTACCTATTTGGTAGTTACGCTCTCGTCTTACAGTGTAGTTTCCCGTCTCTTACAGTGTAGTTTCCTCAACTGTAGGGGTAACTCTCACACATGTACTTTGACATTTTGCAGTACCTATCGGGTAGTTAGGCTCTCGTCTTACAGTGTAGTTTCCCGTCTCTTACCATGAACTTGTCAAAACAGTGTAATTTTCCTGGGCATATGCTTTTGCTGTTAATGTGCCACTTCCTCTTAACAATTAGTATGGTGAATAAAGTAGACCAATGATGAACCTAAACACTGTAATGTATTGATGAGTATGTGTTTCACACAATAATGATAAGACTTGCAGATGTAAAAAAAAAAAAAACTTTATTTTTTTAAACACACAGAGACCCCACATAGTAATTCACCTTTTAAGTAACCCGGCCATTAAGTTAACACTAGCCACTGCTTACTGTCTAACTGTCCAGTACTTCCACTGCGACAACCCACTACTTTACCTGTAACTACTGGTCAACAACTGGAACCGGGCTGGATTTTAAAGTGCACACTTGTTGGCTTTACTTACTGTGTAACTACCCACTACTTTACCTGTAACTACTGGTCAACAACTGGAACCGGGCTGGATTATAAAGTGCACACATGTTGGCTTTACTTACTGTGTACTTACCCACTACTTTACTGTAACTACTGGTCAACAACTGGAACCGGGCTGGATTATAAAGTGCACACATGTTGGCTTTACTTACTGTGTAACTACCCACTACTTTACCTGTAACTACTGGTCAACAACTGGAACCGGGCTGGATTTTAAAGTGCACACATGTTGGCTTTACTTACTGTGTAACTACCCACTACTGTACCTGTAACTACTGGTCAACAACTGGAACCGGGCTGGATTATAAAGTGCACACATGTTGGCTTTACTTACTGTGTACTTACCCACTACTTTACCTGTAACTACTGGTCAACAACTGGAACCGGGCTGGATTTTAAAGTGCACACATGTTGGCTTTACTTACTGTGTACTTACCCACTACTTTACTGTAACTACTGGTCAACAACTGGAACCGGGCTGGATTTTAAAGTGCACACATGTTGGCTTTACTTACTGTGTACTTACCCACTACTTTACCTGTAACTACTGGTCAACAACTGGAACCGGGCTGGATTTTAAAGTGCACACTTGTTCGCTGTACTTAATGTTTAACTACCCTCTACTGATGTACACTTTATACTCAAGTCCAGTTCCAGGTGTTGACCAGTAGTTACAGGTAAAGTGCTGGGTTGTTGCAGTGGAACTGTTGAAGCTACTGACATCTGTGTTTCTATGATGAATAATGCTGGGACACTTTATCCACACAGATACTCCGGTCAGAGAGTAAAGGCAGATACACAGTTCACAGTTCAGTCTTTTATGTATCCTTTTAGAAACAGCATTACAGCAACGGCCGGATGGATGGATGGAGATTGAATGAACGAAGAGGATGAATAATGTGTGTGACATCAACGTCCAACAGCCACTTATCAGTAGTGCATCTCAACAGGGCTGGCAGTGCATGGTATCTGAAACAATAAATAACAGGAGGTGAATCAAATACAGTGTCTACCAGACGTTAATGATGCGCCCACTAGCTGTTTAGCATTAGCAGTGCAACGTAAGGGAAACAAGAGCCAAAATTCCTGCCACACAAACAAACATAAACTAAATGTTCATTCCTCACTCAACACTCCTTAAAGATAACTTCTAAGCTATTAAAGTACTTACTTCCTCAAGAATGCATCACTGATAACTTATAAGATGTTTTGAAGATGCTTTTAAACAATCGCGGAATCTCCGTTTGGGCTATACAACTTTTAGGACCCCAGGCTGCCCGCATAAAGGCATGAACGCAAATACGCAAAATCCTAAGGACCCCGGTCTGCCCTCTAAGTTGCCTGAATAAAATTATATACAAAATGCTTACAACACATCAACGAAGAACAGAGGCAATTTATAACAGAAAATACTGGATAGTTAGCCAGTAAGCAAAGACAAGTGTGATCTTAATGGATCAGTAACTTAAAAGGAGAATTACAATGTGGGGTCTCTGTGTGTATAAAAAAATAAAGATATTTTATACGTCTGAATATCATTATTATGTGAAACCCATACTCATCAATACATTACAGCTTTTAACTTTATCATTGGTCTACATAATCTTTATCCATGCTGATTCTTAAGAGGAAGTGATACATCAAGGTTTCCATAGTTGGAGCATATGTCCAGGAAAATTACACTGTTTTGATAAGTTCATGGTAAGACACGGGAAACTACACTGTAAGACTCCGGGACTTACACTGTAAGACGCGAGCATAACTACCCGATAGGTACCGCAAAATGTCAAGGTACATGTGTGAGAGTTACCCCTACAGTTGAGGAAACTACACTGTAAGAGACGGGAAACTACACTGTAAGACGCGGGCTGTAATCTAAAGTGCTACCAAGATCTCATAATTACGAGATAAGATCTCATAATTACGAGATCAGGATCTCGTAATTATGACATAAGGATCTCATAATTACGAGAAAAGAAGGAAGTGGAAGTTTCTTCTTCGTGGAATATACTCTACGGAAGTACAGACGCGTATCCTACTGTAGTGATGGAGCTGTCCCAGTTGCTATGCTTTTACCACCTTCTCGGTTTGAGACACTGGGAAATGCTTATGTTTCTGAAAAACGAGAACGGTTTGACCATTAGTATGTCTACATTGCGTAGGCATCTCAAAGCTTTGGGATTGTTCCGGCGGAAAGCCCAGTCTGACGTGCTGGATGTTGCTGTTTTTCTGCAGGAGCAGTTGAGCCAGCATGGGATGCTTTATGGCTACAAATTCATGCATCTGAAATGCATCCAGTCGGGGTTGGTAGTGACTCAGACTACTGTACGGCACCTGTTAAAAATCCTTGACCCCCGAAGGAGTACAGCTGAGGCAAAGGAACCGTCTAAGAAGACGTATGTACACAAACCCAGGTCCAAACTTCTTGTGGCATTTGGATTCATACGACAAACTGAAACCTTACGGAATATGTATTAATGGTGCCGTTGATGGTTTTTCGCGGATGGTCATGTGGCTGCATGCTTACACCACAAGTAGCAACCCCAGCGTTATTGCTGGTTACTTCATTGATGAAGTTGAAAAGAGGAGCGGCACTCCCACAAGAATCAGGGCAGACCTGGGCACTGAGAACCGCTCAGTGGAGCAGATGCAGATATTTTTACGAGATACCCATGACGACGAGTTCAGCGAGAGATGCTACATCGCGGGCTCAAGTAATCACAATCAAAGAATTGAACAGTGGTGGGGATTTTTGAGAAAACACCATGCTCAGTACTGGATCAATGTTTTTCAAGATTTAAAGGACCATGACCACTTCTCGGGGGACTTTATTGACAAAAATCTCATACAGTTCACATGCTTGGAAATAATTGAGGTAAGTCTTCCTGCCCTTTTGATTACATTGAATGAGAACTCCGGCCAAGCTTCATGTCAGCCTCCATAGCTTCGGGTCCTACGTTCAAAATATCACAACACCATACACAACACATGCTTCAGAACATCCACCAGCTCCTTTGCTCATGAACACGAGCTTCGACAAACTCCACAAATGAGCGATAGAGCGGCATAAAAGATACACTTTCAATTACCTTGAGCAAAGTGGATGGAGGCTGGCGAAAAGAACACTTCTTATTTCTTTTATGACCTCCTCCTAGTAAACAGAGGTAAGCTGGAAAAACAGCCGCAATGCCGCTCTATCGCTCATTTGTGGAGTTTGTCTAAGCTCGTGTTCATGAGCAAAGGAGCTGGTGGATGTTTTGAAGCATGTGTTGTGTATGGTGTTGTGGTATTTTGAACGTAGTAAAGGTCAGACGCGTCCCATTTGCTTGCTACATAGCGGCAATAAAAGTGCGGTTACCAGCGAGATAGGCGATCAGATTTTTCCAGTGTATACATTCAGGGACCCGAAGCTATGGAGGCTGACATGAAGCTTGGCCGGAGTTCTCATTTAAAGAAACACTTAACTGGGCAAGACTTGTTTTTTATTCTGTCAATAACTAATTAATACAATTCTGGTTATAAGCCCAGAGTGCTAGTCATTTTATCTTAATAATTGTTAGTTTAAACTTGTTCGTGTTTGAATATATTGTATTGTTGAAAATAATTGTTGAAAATATGATTTTCAGCTTAGATTTAGGATGATTATAAGACTGCACTGTCCCTGTAGGAGCCATTTCTATGTGAGTGTGTACCAAATTTGACCAGTAGGTGTCCTCATTGTACTGTGTGTGTGTGTGTGTTTCTATAAAAGTAAACCTACTGGCAGGGTCCAGGAGCACACAGTTTTTCGACCGCTCCGCTACTGTCACGTTCATGGATGTATTGTTTGTTGTTTGAGGGGAACAAAGCTAGACTTTATATGCACAAATGGATTATTGCACGGATCGAAGATCCAGATGGTAAAAATAAAGAAAGCATCAAATGATGCAGCCGGAAGCTGTTTTGTTTTCATCAGACGCCACTCATAGGCGTGTAGTAGCATCATGCGCGTCGGTTAGTCTTAGCCTGTCTATGCAGCCCCTCAGGGGCTTTAAGTTTAGGCTTAGCCGCTACAGTCCCTATAAGAATTTAATACAATCTTTAGCGGGAAGAATGATTGTAGTATCACTCAAAGGTGTCATATGATCTTTTAAGTTAAAGTAAGAGTTTAAGTAAGGTGTTAAAGTAAGTGTAGAGGCCTATAAGTTATAGGTATATTATGTTTGTTAAGTTTCTTATTTGCTTTTCTTTTTTTCAGAGAGAGCTGCAGGATGTTGCTCACCTGTGGAATTGCCACAGAATTCGCCTCAGTAGAGACTCTGTTTCCCCAAGTGGAAAACCACTGCTGATGTACAGCCTTCCCCACCTGTTTGAAACCACGGACTACATCAAGGAGGTGTCCCATCAGCAGATACAGGCTTGTAGAGAGGAATGCCTGCCAAGAGGTCCATATCCATGTGATGAGACTATTTTTGACATTTGTTGTCTTGCAATGTCAGAAAACTATCTGCACCCTCCAAATTCTTCCGAGGAGCCAGTTGAACTCTACCTTTTCTTACGGGCCTATATCCACACCCAGCTTCAATAGTAAGTGTAATGCCAAAGACCAAGTATTGTGGTTCAAAAAGTTTGACCCATAATAAACATGCAAAATCTATCCAGGACCTCACCCCATATCCTTTCGTCCATAAATGGTCAGAAAATTGTATGTCTGTTAAATCTATGTATGTTTTTGTTTAAAAGTCCAAAACCAAAAGATATAGCAAAAACCCTAAATAAATACAGCAGAAATTCTAAGAGTATTATAAGAAAAAACATTATGCTCAGAGTATTTTTTTCATAAACTGTCATATTCTGTCCTGTCATCTTGTGACCATTTGTAATCCATTTCTTTTAATCCACTGATGTCTGGAGGTTCAGACTATCGACACCCAAACCAAGAATCACTGACCTAGTAAGCCTATAACAATACACTGACACCAGCAACAAAACCCTCAAAATGCATGTCAACAATTAACATGAATTACCAATAATTAAGTCATCTACTATGATTCTTGCATGATTCATGACATGTTTTGAATGGTTCTGCCGCTTTAGTTTATGAGATTGGTTGATTGGTTTTAGTAATCTGCATGATGCAACTGATATAGCATTACTTCACAAAACAAACGATCAACAAACATTACAAACACAACAAGTTTGTAACTGTGTTCCTGGCTTTACTCTGCATTCTTTAGTGAATAATCAGCTACAATCTTTGTCATATTTCTGGTCCTTATTTAAACCAATAATACGTTCAGGTTTTCATGGTTCTCATTTTGAGTGTAACAATGCTGTGTCCTTTTCGGTTTCAGTCTGTTTCCAGACAGAGACCTGCCAGATGACACAGTATCCATTGAATGTTATTTTTAAAATAGTCTGTCAGTTGTTTTCGTCTGGTTTTTTTTTTTGTCTATGAATGTCTGAATGTTTTGTAATCAACATGGCAGTACCAATTGTAAATGTACCTGTATTGAATCTGAATGTCATTTTATTATAACGATCATTGACATTTGTAAGGTGTCTTGAAAGCCTTGAATATGCACATAGCATATAACGTAGGCTATATAAACTGTGGACTTTGTGAAAAAATAATTTTGGCTCTAATTGTACTTTATTTCAACCTATTACTTTCCATTGCAATTCATCTTCGGGATTATCAGTCACTTATAAATGCTGCACAATTACATTAGACAACAAGTGAAGAGTGAACACTACTACCAGTATTGTAACATTTTGTTGAATGGAATGAATGAAGTTTCTAAAAAAATAAAAACTTTTTTGTGGTTTATCAATTGAATACATATTTATATGTGGGACTTAACACAAAAGCAGATTCACACAAGAAGAGTTAAAGAACACTTTTAATTAATGGCATAAGTCAATGACCATTTCAGTATAAAGTCAGGACATTGTAACTCAAGTCAGGACATTGTAACAACCAATAACAGGGCTGGTTTTTATCATGAACATAGTAGTTTAACATTTGATTTGTCAAAAAGTTTACTAAGTAAAATCGCAATATGAGCCTTTGCAATTCTCTTAGCAAGCATTGGGATTCTGCAGTGACATCTCTTGGCCAACCTTTCACCTCCTACACCTCCTCCTCTCCTTAACCTCTTCCCACATCTTCTCCTCTGCTTCAATCCTTGTCCTGTCTTTCTCTGCCTCTCTCTATTTTTTTCTCTCTAGTTCCAAGACAAAGACTAACTGATTTTACATCATATTTTACACGTGACCGTTTACACAGGGATCTGCTTTTGTATAGATGAGTTTAAACTCATCAGAACTATACTTAGACACTTCAGTAATGCATATTTCAATTTAAAGTCAATCAACATTTAAGAAGTATTAAGTCAGGACATCCTAACTCATTTTACAACAACCACTGACAGGGCTTGCCTTGAACATAGTAATTTTAACATTTAACTTATCAAAAACTTGATTGTGGCAGCCTACCAACATAGTATAGCTTCCACTCAGAACAACCCTTTTAATTAATTGTACAAAAGACTTCCCTGTCTTACAGTTTGAATAAAACTCAGAATAACTCAGAAATTAGTACAATTGAAACCAATTGAACCAATTTAAACCTCAGGTTTAACTGAAAATAAACATTCAATGTCTGAAGGGCTGTGGCACATCAAAGATGGCTGGTGTGTACACCAATTACATGTCATGTTCAACTACACAATATCCATAGTATAGTAGTTACTCATCAGGACATTCTCCATCTCCACACGTAACTCTGGGTAGGAGTTGTATGTACTGGGTAACTCCAATACAGATCCACAGGTGTGTGCTATTGGTCGACGTTGCAGTCCCTCCAAAGCTGTAAATACAACTTCAATTTTTGTGACACAGATTATATCTGAACCTGTCACAAATCTCAGAAACCTTCTAAGACCCCCTTCATCCAGTCCTCGTATAAACTGTTGTAAAAATCCAAGGGTGTTTCTTTCAGCTGGAGCCTCAGGACTTGATTCGATTAGTTTCAAGATTTTCCTGCACGTTGGTTTTTTGTCTGCATACAAGATGTGCAATTTTGCTGTTGATGTGATGGTGGTTTTCAGGAGTTGTGCTGCAACTGCTGACATGTTATCAAGCGCATATTTGGGCTGCTGTATTATTTGTTTGTGTGCTACTTGAAGGAGGACTGCTTTTAGGTTGGCTTGTGATGGAACAGCTTTCACTCCCAGACGATCCAGCATATCTATTAACTCGTCCTGGCCATCACTATCAAGGTCTCCTTCTAAGGCTGTGGTTATGAGTTCTCTGTCACACTGACTCAGGTACAGCATCAAAGATTCAAACAGTGAATCAGTAGACACAGCATGCTCTCCAAATATCAGTGCTGTGGTAAATGCTGGGGCAAGGCGCAATGGAAAATACCCCTGATCCAAAAATCCCTTTGTCAATATTCTTCCCACAGCTTTCCACTCTTCCTCCTGCCATTTTGGCGACAGGGATGGCACCCTCATTTCTGCCCCTTCTGCTGCAGAATCCAAAAACTCAGTCCAAAAAGCAGCATAGGCATCTCTGGCCACACCATCGGCATCTGCACCCCTTTCATTAATGAAAGTAAACTTTAAAGGGTACTTCAAAATAATCTCATCTTTAAACTGACAAATCATTTCCTCTAAGAGATTTACTCTGTGAAGTTTGAGACTCACATAATGTTGGTCATAGCCTGTGTCAGAACTTGAGCGTTCGTCAGTGTGTTGATCATAGTCCCCTGACACAGGGGTGGATGTGAAGGGGGCATTGTGGATGACTTCCTCAACTGGAGTGAAAACTGGGACATCACCATCCAGCTGAAGCTCTGAAGATGGGTCAAAAGTGGATGTGGGCAGGACATCACTGAAGACTTCATCTGTTGTTTTGATGACTGGAACAACAGCATTCAGCTGGGCCCCTGACAGTTGGTCACAGTGTGCACTTGAATGAACAGCATGGTCATCATCTGTAAAGACTGGAGAGCTTGTAGTAAAGGCAACACTGATAATATCCTCAGCAGGAAACAAAAGTGGAACAGTGTCATCTAACTGGCTTGCAGAGGATACACCTACAAGGCCACCAATGATCACCTCTGAATGATCAGATTCCAAGGTGAGATCAACAACATGTAAGACTTCAGCTGTACCAGATTGTTCTCTTTGCAGTTCATTGTGTCCGACTGGGTTTTCTTTCTGCTGCTCTACTACTGTGACGTCATCCTTGTCCTTTTTCCTTTCCAGTTCTGTATCAGATGACTCTACAAAGCATGTTGTGCCTAGGTAGAAACGTAAGATTCCAAATTTTGAGAGTGTGTACAACTCACCAACAGTACTGCTCTCATCAAGTTGTGATTCCTTAAAGTCATAAACGTCGTGTAGAAAGTCTTCCCATTTTCCTTTTTTTGATTCACCGCCTGGAAAAAAGAGTTCTTTGGCATGTGACAAAATGTCAGTTTTAGTAGAATTCTTGGATATCTCAAGAGTCCTAGTGCCACCACCACAACGCTTTCTCACTTGCTTTCCCTCATGGATCCACCCTAACTCAATTTTTCTTGTGGTCTTAACAGCATTTTTCTTTTTGTTTGTTTTTTTTGCAGTCTTTGCAGGCCAGGGTTCCTCTTCAGACTCCTCATCTTGACTTGGTGTTGCTGTCCTTAGTTTCTTTCGAAGTCTTTCAAGAAGGGACATTCTGGAACTATTGTCTTTCTGTTTTTCTTTGTTCAGACAGTATCGTCTCAGAGCAATCCTGTCCCCATAAATTGGAATATAGCGTGCAAGGAAGGCATCTTCTATTTCTCTGATAAGCGATGAGTCAATCTGTGAAGAAACATAAAAATAAGATAAAGATTTGAGACTTTAAATGAACTGTTTCTTAATTTGTACCATAATATCAGTATACTGTTATATACTTGGGCTGAACAATTCATCAGATTAGATCAGACAGAGCGTAAATTCATATCAGAACCATACTTCAATAATACATATGCCAATTTAAATTGGAATGATATAGTGTCAAATTATGTTTCCCTTGGATTATACAAATATAATTACATTTGGAATATTAGTCAAAATAACAGCAATTAGATTTATTTTGGTTTAAATTGTGCAGCCTATTAATTACTACAAATAACTGCAATAATGAATTTTCCACCTATTTTTCAACATAGTCATTACAAAATTTACTAGCCAGGAACATTTAGCCACAGTAAGACCCAATGAACTTGCCAAACTATTCATTCCTATATTATTAAGTTATTTTATTGTACCAATACTTCTAGGCCTTGAAGCCTTTGTAATCATAAAGGACGATTTGGGATGTTCAGTAAAGCATTTTTTCCTGAAACTTCGGATGTTCTCATATTTAACAACTTCACCTCAGAAAGTTAGTCCACAGACTTTGTCAGCTCATAATTTAAGTGTCCTGAGAACTTGTTAACGGTTAATGACGTTATCATGGCTAATATCTGGTATCTAGTATTCTTGCAAAGAAAAGTGGAATAACTCTTACCTTGTCTTGTTGCATTCGGTGAATGTTTTCCTCTGCAACACCTCGCTTTCGAAGAAAAGCCCATAAACCACTGTCTTGCGACGTTTGCTCTGCCATTTACCCGTTTTTCTGAAAACACATACAGTATGTTTTGTTGTTTCATCAATAGTCAGTCTCCTTATTGCCACTTGTATGCTAACGATAGCCTAACAACAATCATGCATGTCAGTCATGGCAGTTTTCTGTTAGCACGTAACGACGTCACATGGGCAAAACGCAAAACGTAGCAAGGCCACAGTTGTATATGTCTTTTTTCAAAAATATAGGTTTCCTTGGGTTTATAATTTTTTCATAGTAAATATTAATTACTGATGTAGGCTACCTCTTTCTGGATCTGCAGTTAGTGGTCCTAAGAGAGACAATGGTCGATATAGCGCCTTTTCTTTCTCGTAATTATGAGATCCTGATGTCATAATTATGAGAAAAGATCTCGTAATTATGAGATCCTTATGTCATAATTACGAGATCTTTTCTCGTAATTATGAGATCTTTTCTCGTAATTACGAGATCCTGATCTCGTAATTATGAGATCTTATCTCATAATTATGAGATCTTTTCTCGTAATTATGAGATCTTTTCTCGTAATTACGAGATCAGGATCTCATAATTATGAGATAAGGTGTCTATTTTTTTTTTATCCAGTGAATGCAATACGCTTCCGTACAAAATCGCTCATTTCGGCTATATTTTGTCATCCATCGCTATCCATCGTTATCACAAACACGCTCCTCTTCTGTTGCCATAGGCGAACACTGTCCACAAGCGCACCACCAGTTCGCATTGAGTCGTGGACATGCTAAATAAGGTCCAGGTGTCAAAAAACCGGAGTTGCCTTTTAATGTCAGTAATACTCACCGAAGCGATATCTCTTCCGTTGCTCGACATGGCTGAGTAGCCGGTTTCTTCTTGTCTCGTTTGTTTGTATGTTTTTTTTTTTACTTCTTTTGTTCTCTTCCTCCGTATTTTTCTCCTTCTGTTCGCTGCTCCTCTTCTCACGGTACCTCTTCTGCTTTGCAAAACGAATTGACCCTTGGTGACCTGTCATGGTGTCAAATGACCAGTGGAGCGTAACCTGATTGGCTGAGCGTTGTACGACTTGACCAAGGGATCGATTGCTTCTCCTTGGTTACCCGGATGTTGAGACTGGATTATTTTTGACACTGAATTTCCTGACACTGAATTTTCTGGCACCGAATTTCTCGAGACATAGATATTTTTTTATGTTGAATTCTTTTTAACACTGATTTTTTTTCCGACTGGATTTTTTGAAATGTTGAATTTTTTTACACTGAATTTATTTCAACATGGACAAATATAAAAGGAGGAGAATAACCAATCAGCGCTTGAAATTCGATGTTTTTTAATATTCAAAGTCCAATTTCGATGCTGAAAAAATTCAGTGTGAGAAATTCATGTTCAAATCCTGATGGCACAGTTATACTTCCATACCCTTTTACCCTTAATGTTTACAGCCTATGTTGATCTCAGGACCAAGAGAAAAGCCTTTGACATTGTCATGGCAGTAAGGAGACTTCAGGAGGAGAAAAAAAGTCTTGTCATGGAGATGAACCACCATTGGAAATCTCTTTCAGCTCGTGGTAAATCTCTAAAGGGACAGTCCTGCTTGGTTTCTGGAGCAGTGATTCAAAGTATGTATTTGAATTTCACATTGCATGAATGTGCAAATCAAAGTCTGCTGATAACATTACTAAAACTGTTTTTAACTCTTAATGTTAATTTAAGATTCACCATGGAACCTAAATGAAGATGAGTTACAGGGTCTGCACAGTGTCATTGGAAAAAAGCAGCAGAAGATCAGAGAGATGATGACTCATGCAAGACGCTGCTACCTGCAAGTTTTGTCTGGAGCAGAGGACATCGACTTCCTGCAAGATGATCAGGCTGATTACTCTGATAGTGATTCTGAAGGTTCAGATGATGCACTGTGGAAGCCTAATCAAAGGGCCTTCAGTGCTTTTAACTTATTCACCTAAATCAGATGCTTAAAAGATCCATGTATCATTTCATATGGACATTACAATCAAAGCAACAATATACAGGAATTCAGTTGGATGGAATTTGGTGCTGCGGCAGCACGGTGGAATATAGCTGAGCACTTGGAGCTAACACAACCTGATGCTGGTTTGTGGATTTTTCATTTTCACTGAATGTTTTTTAGCAGGTTTGAATGTTTTGCATTTTATTATTCAAAATTTCAACCTCATGCAATTTTTATGTATGATTTTATTGAAAATCTTTAGGACATATTTTTTGCTGTGATTCTGAGTACTTCATCAGTCTGGTTGTCTTGTTGTCTTCAGCTGTGATGTGACTTACCAATTTGCATCATTTATTTTGTTTTGCTTCTTCTTGATAATAAAGACTATTTTTGCAAACTTGGCTTTGTGAATTCATAAAAACTTGGATAATCCTTGAAAATGTCATTGCTTAGCAGGCTTTGGTGTTCTAATAAAAATGTAAAATTGTGCTAAAAGAATGATAATATTAAAAATAAATGCTTCACTGTGTTAAGCCTTGGTCCTATTGAAATCATTGAAACAAAACAATACATCCCTCCAGAGCAACCTAAGATCTTTTTCAATATTGGAAGCAATGAAATTACACATCGATCCAAAAAAATGTGGACAATGGGCCTAAATTTATAAATCCCTGTATCTACATTTATAGAACAGAAAGTGCATTTCATACTTCGGAAACCGGAAGTGGTAAAAGGACCGTTTCACATTTTTAGAAAATTAAAAAAATTATTAACAATAGAACAGCATATTAAAATTTTTTTAAATAAAAACACTCAAGTGGTTTTTCTGTAAGTAATTAGGCTAACAAGTTTTTTAAATACATTATCAAGAAAGAACTTTAAAGGTGGCCCTATGCTCCCTTCAAATTTAGAACTACAACCTTTGGATTGATTTGCATGAAGCAATATGGCGCGGTTGGCGGGAGTTGTAGTTTTTTTTCTTTATGAAATATTAGTGTTTGATTATCAAAAAGTGGCAGTTGTTAAAACTGGAAAAAGTAGTACACTCGGACATATATGATGATGATAAACCAATGTATATAATCAGATTTCACATATCAAATTTCTTAATAGGAGAACTTTAATTTAACCCTTTTTTATTGTGCCCTTATCTGTTGATTATATCCATGTGATAGCAGGGCTCAAGAGGTTTCCATAACACTTTGTACCATGTCTGTACCCCTTTCTGTTGATGAGTTATAACCATTTGAATATCCTCAGAAGTCAGCAGTCAGGGGCTTGTATTTCAAAGCAGGAAGCATGTAGAGCCTTCATATTGACATATGTTACTCTCCACTTCAAGACCTTTCCAACGATGTATGTGGTTTAGATATCAGACAATTTTTGAATTTTCAGATTTCAGGGCTGCAGGCCGGCAGATGAGTGGGTTCGGAAAGGGACTTGACAGTCAACTGATAAAATTAGACTTTAAGCTCTTTTTTTTTTTTTTTTTTTTTTTTTACTTTTTTTTTTTGCATTTATTTTGTAATTATGTACTGACCAAAATGAGACAGCCTTAGATTGAGATAGACAGTGTTTAAAACACTTCATTGTCTTTTTTACACTCCTTACATACCAAAAAAGATCACACCCCAGATCTTTGTGAAAAGTGTCTGGAGGTTGGTAGCTACTATCAGTACCTCTGGCAATGTAAACTGATTAAAAGGTTTTGAGGTATAATCTCTCAAGAACTAAGTAATATCTTTCTTGCAGGTTGAATTTTAAAGGGACCCAGGCTTTTTGTGGTCGGCCTGCCATCTAGACATTTAACACTTACACACTCACAGCTTAATCCATGTGACAAGCTACTGTTATGGACCAAGTGTCTTCTGATTTCTGATTAACTCGATAAAAGATTTACTTTCAAATGTCAGTGATATGCAGAGATGGTCAGGGTTCTCCTTCATTCAGAATTAGTGTTGTATTGAGAGGCAATCAGAGGTGTTTTACAGAGCTGTGGTCTCTTCTTTTTGATTATTTGCTGACGGATCAGTCAGAGATCGATGGCCAAGCACCTGTAGAATAACATTAAAGTTCATTTTTATTCATTCATGTTCTAGACTGCTTATCCTTTTTTGGGGTCGCAGGGGGCTGGAGCCTATCTGAGCTGTCATCGGGTGAGACTAGGGTACACCCTGAACCAGTTGCCAGCCAATTGCTGGGCAACATAGGGAGACATACAACCATTTTCTATCAGACTCACCTAAGGGCAATTTGGAGTCACTAATTAACCAAATGAGCATGTATTGGTCTGTGGGAGAAAGTCTGAGTACTCAGAGAGAACCCATGCATGAACAGGAAGAGCATGCAAACTTTACATAAAAGAGTCCTGCCTGACCCAGGGATTGAATCAGCAACCCTCTTGCTGTGAGGCACATGCACTACCTGCTGCACCACCATGCCGTCCAGTTTGTACTGAACTTGAACTTTTTATATATTTATCTATTTATTTCTTCCCAATCAAAAAAAAAAAATCTGTGATGTGATCTGATGACAGATGCTATTTTGCTATATATTGTATTTATGTTCATTAAGAGATACTTTTCTTAACTTAAGCTGCCTACACTTTCACATAGTTGAGACTATCCAGCTGGAATAGAATAGAATGCTCTTTATTGTCACTCTCAGTGTGCTTAGTGTACAACAAAGTTGGAAGTGTATATGTCCTTTGAGGGGCCGATGATCTTCAGGGCTGTTTCCACAGTCTTCTGAGGCCTCGCTCTGTCTGCCTGAGTGCAGCTCCTGTACCAGGTGATGATGCAGTATGTCAGCAGGCTCTCTGTGCACGAGCGGTAGGAGGCCAGCAGCCTCCTGTCCAGATTGTTCTTCCTGTAGACTCAGGAAATGTAGCCTATGAGTCTTAATGAATGATGAGATGTTGTCTGTCCAGGAGAGGTCTTTCCAGATCTGGATTCACATGAACCTGACTGTGTGAACCCTCTCCATACACTTGCCGTTGATGTAGGGGGTGGCTTAGCACTGGTCCCCCTGAAGTTCACCATGTTCTCCTTCGTTTTTGTGGATTTCAGTGCCAAACTGCCAAACAAGTAAAAGGCTAAACATTTAATGCAGTAAATGTTGGATAATTAAGATACTTCAGGGTGTGAAGGTACATGCTGATTTACAAGCCAGGCTCAGGGAATGATCATGATTAATAAAGTGCACTAAGACCATGATAGCCACTTAATGTTGTGTTCTTTCTCTTGTCATGAGTTCAAGATGATTGAAGGCAGTCATCGGCTCCTCAGGTCACCCCAAAGCTTGACTTTTGGCAGTCAGATGACTATTGACTGTTACAACCCCCAGAGCCCCAAACTTGGACACCTTCAAAATATTTACTGTTTGCAAACAAAACAACAAAACATTATGACACCAAAACAACATTTAATAATCCAACAACTCATAACAGGGCCACACACTGTGAAAACATTGTTGTGTTAAATTGCTGTGCATAAAGTGTAATAGGCTGCTAATAACTGGATAAATTACCATAGCTGAAACTAAGATTTACCTCATGAAGTGAACATATTAGTGAACAAAGTATACAAATTGAACTGAACAAAACATTAAATGTGGAACTTTTTTACAACTTAAGCTGATCGGCCGGTTCCCATGTGTCATCCCATGTCTTGCCGCTGCCAGGATAGGAAAGACAGAGACATAAACACAGGAAATAAAGATCAGAGGCTAAAATTTCTTCTGACATATCAAGAAATTTCATGTCTATAATTTCCTTAGTAAACCTGTCTTTCACATTAATAATTAAGCTCTAGTAGTGAATTTCAAATGAGATAGCAACCACTGGATCACAGCATAAATCTTTTGTCGATAGTTCAACATACCGGTTCATGGTCGCTTACGGAGCACTTACCATTGTGAGCATGGTGCCCACCTCACTTTCACTTCTTCTCTGCCCTGGAAGGCAAGCAATAAGAAAAAGGGTGCAATTTGTTAAGAGAAAGGTGTTTTCTTTCATAGACAGAGCCATAACACATATGTGCACTTTTAAGTAGCTAAGTATTATGTAGAAATTCTTTATCTATTCAAATAATTTCTCAAGAACATAGACATCACAGCATAAAGTAGAATCTTTTTAAAAATATGACTTCAATATAAATTTAGCCCTCAGTAAACATGACATACTATATGTAAGCCCAGGACTGGAGGCTTATGCAGAGGGTGACTGATATTTCACAGACCATTTTTGGTACCAGCTACAGAGTATCAATGATGATAGTAAAGATGTCTGTGCAGAAACTGAATACTACAAGAAAGCAGACACCCAGCCATAGACTGTTCACCCTGCTGCCATGTAGTATAAAATATAGAAGTATCCACTGCTGTAGCACCAGACTATAAAATATGTTCTTTGCTCAGACTGTAATACTCCTCAAACTTCACAATGGTTTGGTATTAGAAACCATAAACTGAATATCAAATTAATTTCCTTTTGCAACACATTGTTACAGAGTGGCCAATAAATACAACCCAGAACCTTGCTTTTACATTGTATTTCACAATGAAGCCAAACATAACAAAGGAGAACATACTTACATTTACCAGGCTTCGATTGGACAACATCCTCATACTTAAACACCCTCTGCTTCCTACGTCTTAGGCATTCTAAAAATAGAGAAAAAAGAATCTTATGGGGCTAGCCTAGCAATTTGAGATGAACTATATGCCTACATAATAATATAAAGGGATATCTAACCTTTCTTTTTCTTTGCTTTTCTTTGTTTTGGTGGGAGGACAGGGCACAAAGATGACACAGGATATGGGGGGGACTGAGACATGGGAGAGGATGAAGGAAGGTGAGACAATGTGGAGGCCAGAGGAGGAAGAGAGGGAAGGGGGCATGGAGGATGAGAAGAGGTGGAGGTTGGTGAAGGATTAGTAGAGAGGGGAAACGGAGGATGAGAAGAGGTGGAGGCTGGTGGAGGATGAGTAGAGAGGGGAAACTGAGGATGAGAAGAGGTGGAGGTTGGTGGAGGATAAGAAGAGAGGGGAAATGAAGGGGGAAAAGAGGTGGAGGTTTGTGGAGAATGAGTAGAGAGAGGAAACGGAGGAAGAGAATAGGTGGAGGCTGGGGGAGGATCAGAAGAGAGGGGGAACAGAGGATGAGAAGAGGTGGAGGCTGGGGAATCATCAGAAGTGGTGGAGAGTGGTGGATGATGAGAGGAGAGGGGGAACGGAGGAGGGTAAGAGGAGAGGGGGGATGGAAGTTCAGTTGGCAGGCAGGATGTTGAAGATTCAGAGGGGACAGAGGATGTAGGGTGACAGTTAGAAAGAGAAGAAGGTGAGGTATTTGGGATGAGGTGCAGGATGATTTCTTCCTCATCTCCTCCTGACTGTAGTGTCACAGGCTGAGCTGCTGGACAGCTGCTGTCCTCAGGGGGCCAAGGAACTGCTGCCGGTGGGCTGGTGACACTTGGGGAAGACAATCCTGCAAAAATGGAGAAAAAAATGTAAATATTCTCCTGTCACACCATTTTCATTCCTATGTTAAGGATAAAAACTAATTGTACCTGCATTCTGCATCATGAACTATTAGCTGCAGTCACATTAAACTTGTTGAGACAGATAATCCATCCCAGTGTGTGCTCATACTACATCCTTAGTTTATAAGACAGAGAGATGAAAAATCATGCAACCACACTGAGATGAACCATTGCACATTTTTGTGATACTAATCATCTGAATTTTGACTGGGAGTAAGTCTGAACACATGGTAAATGATCTGAGATTATTAACAGCATTGGCATCACTCAGGTATGGGCGTATCATTATCACGGTGTCCACTCAGATAACATGCTTGCCTGACATCTTTTGTTTCAGGCAACAGCAAAAGTTGTTCTCTCTAAAATGGCTTAGAAGTAAAGAGGTTGCAATGTAGCAATGAGCTAGATGTAAAGCCAGGGGTCTGTCTTTCTCACTTTTTGACACTGATTTATTCATCTTGAGAACCACTCCTCCAATCAACACCAAACTTGGCTGATTTCTTGCTTAGAACCTTAAGAACTTTCAATTTTCAGACAGTTTGAGTAAAATAATATGAGATGTGTAAACATTTTCATTATTTAAAAAAATGTGTTAGTGACTGACTTCTGAATTCACTATAGGTTGCAGTGCAGCAATAATCTGTCATAATTCAGAGGATGACATAGTGAAGTTTCAGGTATGGAGAACATTCAAGTGACTTAGTATTTAATGACACATGTAGTATCACCAGCATTCATTTAACACAACTTATGAAATAGCTAAAATTGAACTGAAAAATAAGCTCTGATTGCATGTGACAAGCTTCTTAAAGTTTTCACGATATCTCCCTTTGATTTTTACAAGGTAATCTGGTTGAGCTATACTCAAGAAAGCTGCAGTGACCATTACCAGGGCATGAGAAACTAGACAAGCACATTGTTAATGGGCACTAACGTGACACAGAGTCCACCAACAACTACGCTATAGGACAACAAAGTATAACATATCATAAGATAGTTTTATTATAAATAATCATAGTCTTACTTTTCAATAGGTGCTCATGCAGTTTCTTCATTTTCAGAAGAAATTCTTGAATGATCCCATCAGTCGGTCCAATGTGATGGACCATGTCCCCATAAAATACTCCGTTCCTGCCTTGATGGGCCATAAACAGGACTGGATATTTGTCCAAGGCATTCAGCTTCAAAACCTGAAAGACAGATTTTGAAGGGAAGAAAAATTTAAGTCTGTTATTATACCTCAACTCGAGAAACCAACAAAACAGAAGTAAAGGCACGTGTTCATCTTTTTCTAGATTATACTATCCTCCAGTTTACTGGAGTATAATATTTTATATCTTATCTAGGGCTGTCATTTTAACGCGTTAATTAGATTAATTAATTACACCGCAAATTAACGCGTCATAAAAATTAACGTAATTAATCTGGATCCCAAACCCGCGAGGCGTTCAAAGACGCACTCATTTTCAAATGTCTAGCATTTACAAACCGTTTGTCCTACATGAAAAAAGTTGTGTTCTCGTCAGATTTTCAAATTTCTGACGGTCCCTGAATGTATCACATCTAGCAACATGCTTTGAGCCGAGGGAAGAGAGCGCTGTTAAAGTATAAGTTCGGTTCATACAGCTTTTACATTGTTTATAGAATGAAGTAGAACAAAATACTCACCCAGAAGGCTTATCTGATCCAAGGAGTGCTTCGGGAGATATTTAGATCCAAAATCGTGCAGCAGACGTCCGTATAATGGGATTCATCAGGGTATAGACAGCACCGCTCCTAAAACTGCAGTTCAGAAGTCATTACAGCCGCACAGCGCTGTCTGGAGTGACACAGACTGCAGCAGAGGACATCTGGGAGCCGACCATGATGGAATATTGGTGAAAAACACGAGTTTTTGGACGATTAATGCAGTTTTAAGGAGCGGCGCTGTCTATGCCCAGATGGATCCCATTATACGGACGTCCGCTGCACGATTTTGGATCTAAATATCTCCCGAAACACTGCTTGGATCAGGAAAGCCTTCTTTGTGAGTATTTTGTTCTACTTCATTCTATAAACAATGTAAAAGCTGTATGAACTGAACTTATCCTTTGACGGCGCTCTCTCTTCCCCCCGGTTCAAAGCATGTTGCTAGATGTGATACATTCACGGACCGTCGGAAATTTGAAAATCTGACGAGAACACCACTTTTTTCATGTAGGACAAAATCTACAGAAAATCAACCGTTTGCTCTAGCTCAATTCTGTAAAAAACAGGTAATTTTACACTCTCTACTGCATCAAACAAGTCCTGAATTATCGAAAAAGGTCTTGTATTTAAATCTAAAGAATTATATGAAAATTTGCTTCCATCTTCCTGGTGTCATGTTTCAGCTTGGGGCTGCTCTGCACCAATCAGTAACAGTTTGTGTGTTCAGAGCATGTGAAACTGAAAATACTTCACTTTTCTTTGATCCAAGACTTGAATAAAGTGTTTTGTACATAGTTCCTCACAGTTTTTAGCCTTTAGCCCTGGTTCTCTTGACCTCATAGAAGTATAGAAGTTCATATTGCAGTGAAAATGGAGTCCACATCGAGTAAAAATGTGAACAGTAGCAAAAAACGTCCTAAAAATCAAATCAGCTTATCTTAGGTGCAGGACTGTGTAGATTTTGTAAAGATAGAACCATAATACTTTTTTCATTTGTTCCTTATGCCTCAGTGTACCTAAAAATGTGTTGTATATATTCCCAACTTATTTTTAAATGTCTTTTAATGTAATTTTAATGTCCTGGAATTCAAATTCTTTATTTTGGGACCTTAAGCAGATATGAGATTAAAATGCGATTAATTAGATTAATTAATTACAAATCCTGTAATTAATTAGATTAATTTTTTTAATCGCCTGACAGCACTAATTTTATCTAATACAGAAACTTAGACCCCAGCACAGTGATGTGGGACTGTTAAGCTCTAGCTTGCCATTTGTGCGCATTATGGAGCGTTCCACCTCCTTTTACAAACCACCACCAAAAAGTGAAAGTGTTGTTACCATGAGCATACTAAAGAACTGTAATGGAGTCAATTAAGTAGTCAACTGAGAAAACATTTCTTCTGCCCTCAAGGGCAGTGGCTGGATCCTGTCTGAGGCGTAATAGATGGTATTAACCACATACAGTATTTTAGCTCCAAATTGTTTCATCAAAAGGGATTAGAATGAGGATTATGATTAGCATTAGCAGTTAACGTGAAACACGCTAGTTCCAGTTAAATGAATAACTACATGATCACCTCATAACAGCCAAGCTTTTTGAAAATATGAAAATAAAATTGAAAATATAAATATGAAACTAAAAATGTGAATATGAAATTGTTGCTAGGCACCTGTTGGCTATGGCTGCCTTTTGAAGCAGCTCTCTCTTCTTTGTCCGATTCTTGTAATTGTTTTGTCTCTTTTTCGTCATCTTTGTATTTGGAGTGGCTCTTTACTTTATCTGGTTCATTGTTGGTCATGGACACCAAACTTTTTGTGGCTTCAGTGATATTTTTACTACTTTTTCTCCTGTGTTTGTCTGGAGATCCTACATGTAACCATGGCTGCATTGTTTACATGTGAAATCAGCTGTTAGCAGCCCGTAGCATGTCAATGCTAACTGGTGTAAAGCTTGATGATTTCCCTCAAGGTGAGGAGGAGGAGGTGAGGACAACATGCTGGTTCTCCGGTGTGAGCTCGGAGGTGACAACGTGGACCTGTCCTTCCATCCATTGTTGTTGGGAATGTGGGATTTATCTGGGATCTAACGTGGGATGGACGAGCTAGCCATGCTGGCCCAGCGGCAGAGGGGCTGCCAGAGGGCAGAGTGGCATCGTGCTGTTCACGGACGTGGCTGACAGAGCAAACACCGGACGCCACCGCCACATTGGAGAAGCCTTACCTGCTGTGAGCAGACAGGATCTAGGAGACAGAGACTGAACAGACTGCTGGGGAGGCTCAGTCCTGGACCCTGTGGAGGTGGAGGCTGGCTGACTGGACAATGATGGACAAGCTGTCATCATCTATTTTCTTATGGACCTTTTTGCACTTTCTATACACTTTATTATTTTTGTTTTCTTGATTGCTGCTGTGACTTCAATTTCGTTGTACTTGTTACAATGACAATAAAGTTCAATTCTATTCTTTTCTAAATATTTTGATCATTCTTACATTATGTCATTACGTGAATATGTATGCAGCATATAGATCAATGATTAAAATTACATGCACCACACAAGACTGATAGACAAATTAGATAATTATATAATGTATGAGAAACTAATCCCCTTGTGACATCAAAGTGACTACAACTTACAGATATCTGGGCCGACTTTACTGTCCTGCATGCGTTTCGATTTTTCTTTACAGAAGACGACCAGGTGGAGTCTTTGAGCTCAGCCTGTTTTTTTTTTTTTTAATTTTTAATTTTCTGGCAGAGGACAAAGGCACTGAGTGCAGCTTCTGCACTGCAGTGCATTTGGGGCCTGGCAGGAGGGGCAACACTTGATTTTTGGCTTCGTCATTCTGAAAAAGAAAGTGAACATTAGATTATTTATGATACTATGTATGCTGTCACATGATATATGTATCAATTTGGATATGCAATTTGCAAACAGACAAATATAGCACAGAGCAACATTTTATGCAAACACAATATTTCTATTGCAATATGATTTTAGATAACAAATTGTCAATACTTGAAAAAATGTACAATCATTAAAAAGTGTATCAACCTCCAGTGCTTTAAAACTGATGACTACATTCAGGTTCAATACACATTCAAACACCAATAAAGACTGAAGGTTTGTACAGTCAAAGTTGACATCATTCTGTGAATAAGGGCCAATGTGTGCTGTCACAGGTAAACACTTATGTTAAAAACATGACTTACATGTCAAGGACAGCTCATAGAGCAAGCAGTGAGGGTGTGTTTTCTACAAAAATCTGGTTTGTATGCAACGGTATATGTAACAATAGTAGTTAAGTTCAGTGCAGTATGAAATATCTATTTTGCAGGATGTGAACTTATCATTACGCAGCTGAAATAAATTAAACCAGTGCGATTTGAGTTGACTTTGATAGCGCTACCTTCACCCCACGTTAAGCTAATTTGAGCTGCTACTACGTTGTTTATACAGATGAGTTAGCAACGAAAAAAGAAATGTTGCAGAGAAAGTTCTCTTTAAATTTCTCTCTCTCTTCCAGAAAATGGTCCAACAAGACATATTATTTTTTTTGTTATGTCTGTTTTGTTATCGACATTAAAATGATCGGGAGAGTTTACAACTTACCTGGCTTTTGTGTGATCAATAAACAATTCTTGACATGAATAACGCAGCATTAACTGGCAGGATCCTTGAACACTACGACTCCCAAAGGGCATTGCGTCTTACGCATCCAATCACCAAGCTTGAGACTGACTCACCAAACTTTTGGCGGACTGAAGCTAAGTGCAGATATTTTTTTAACAGCGTTTCAATAATTAGTCGCGTTTAATCACTTCACTTCAAATATATCTGACAAAATCTTTGAAATGCTTCCATTTTTGATTGGTTTAAAAAAGATTTGGTGAAGCAAAGCTTTTGGGCGTCGTCACTATGGAAACAACCCACGGGATTGTGGGTAGTGTAGTATCTTCGGCCATCCAAAAGTGAGATCGAATTCATTATTTCTCAAAATCGAAAGGAACATAAAGACAACTGATGGACTTAAACATTGACACATCTTATTGAGCAATTAACAATGACAAATATGTGTTTTTTTTTGTAGAGAAATATCGCGTATAACATAGTAAAATAGCGACGAACGTGAAAACTGTCAGACAGGAGAGTTCTTCCGGATGTTCGTTCCCCCGTTAACCAATTGGATGTAAGCTCACAGCGTCTTAAAACGCCGCAGTCGGTTTACATTGGAGTAAACTGAAGACCCGCAGCGTCTCATGAGGACGCAGAGGGAGAACTTTCGCGTCAGCTTCTGACGGCAAAGGGCCCTGACCAAGCGTCGGTTTTTGACACGCTGGGAGTGAGACTGTGTTGGCTAGACACTCTTGAAGCAGTTTGTGGGGTTGCCCTGCTCTCTCACTCAACTCTGCTTTGGGCTGAGCAGGAGCTCACTTTGTGAGCTTCACTTCATGTGATTATCAGCTGATCAGATCATTATAGTGATCACCAAGAAGCACTGCTGTTTTGCCTAACGTGGCTTCGCCTTACGCCGCCTGGTATTACTGGACTTTGCTTTGCTTTATATGTTCTGCCTTGACTCGGCTGGGCCATGGTACACCTGGGTTTGGCTGCCTGAGTCATATGTGTATCCTGCCCAGAACCAAACTTAATTGTCGTTGAGCCTGCTGAGTCTGAGCCTTACTTGTGCTCTCTCAGCCGAACTTTACTTGGCTCAGAATAACTGGGCCTATTTGTTTTAAGTGTGTGAAAGTGAGTTAATTAATTTGATTTGGATTTCTTCTTTTGGATTTTGGTTCAGCACTGATTTGAGTCATTTTGTTTCGGTCTCCTTTTCTTCCTGGTTTGATATTTCCTTTTTCCCCTTTTGGTTTATTCACTAATTTCCTTGTGCCTTAATTCTTTTGTTGTCATATTAGAATTTTGGACACAGTTATTTCTTTTGGTTTGTTTCTTTTGTGAATAACAGTTATTTCTGAGGGTTGGTTTGGGTACCCCAAGGGTAATGTGGTATTGACTGTTTATTTGTGGTAAAGTAATTTTGGTTCAGTTATCTGTTTTCTGTTATTTCTTTATTATCCAGTGTAGTAGTTGTGTTCAGGCTACTTTAGCAGTTACCTTTGGTGGCCTTAAATGTATTTTTGATTTATTTGTGGGTTAGTTGGGTTTTTGGTTTGTGTTAATTGAATTAATTTTCTCTCCCTCTCCTTATAGGACTGGAGTCTGGTGGTGGTGGTCCTGGGTTCCTGGTGGTGGTGTTCCCCCTCCTCGTGTGTGATGTGGTTCTTCTTGAGTTTTTGCACAGTTCAGTGTGTGTTTTTCACAAGTTACTGGGTGTTCCCTTCCCCGTCACATCCCAATCCAGCCCACTGGTGAGCCCAGTCCTGCCAGGTCCCCTTTTTCCATTGTTTTCTTGTCTTTTGGAGTGTTTGGGTGCTTTTTATGAATTAAACCTTTTAATCTGTTCTTGTTTGAAAAAGAAAGTATCTGTGGACTTTCTAATGTGAACCACGTCTCTGGTTCCTCTTTATGGACTGACCTGTGTGCCTATCATCAGTGAAAGTGAACCCTTTCCCTGGGTGCAAGTCCAAGGGTGGCGTTGCCTGGCTCTATTATCAAAAGTAAATTAAGGGAAACTCAGACCCCGTCCACTCTAGAGAGAGTGTGTGTGTGCTTGTTTAGGCTGGTTTCTTTCACCTCCTCCACTCGCCACATTTTGATAACAGAGCTTTGCAACTTCTATATAACTGGTTGATTGTTCCTTACTTGACCTACTGTGTTGATATATGAGGAAGTGCAAGTTAAACTTCCATCCTGCCAAACTTCATTTTACAAAAAAGAGCAATAAGGAATATTAACAGAAGTCCATACAGAGCTCCCTTAAACCCCAGTATTCATTAAGTTACAGTTGCTGAAGCTTAATAATAGATTTTAACATGCTACAATTTATGCAAAAAGCTAATAAAAAGCTCTGACCATCAAACATTCAGTACACATTTATAAAGGGAGAAAGCATTACAAGTTAAAAGGATTAGAAATATTTAAAAAATCAAGATCCAGAACCACTCTAAAGGAGCACAGTATTACAGTTAAAGGTTTCTCTTTATGGAACAACCAGGACAGGGACTCTAAGGAAACCAAATCATTCAGTATCTTCACAATACATGCATAAACAAATACAGGGATGAAAGATATTCTTAAACCTTCAACTTAAAATAAATAAATAAATAAGTCAATAAATAGGAATAAAACCACCAAAATATTTACTGACAACCATGATACGATTTTTTTTGTTGGGTTTTCCTTTTGTTTGATGTAAATTTGCATTTAAGTTGTGAATTGCTTTGCCTGTCTTCTTTCTGCAAAAAAGAATGAAGGCAAAGCTGAAAGGCATGCTGGAAGACAGTATTTTTGTTTTTATCTGATCATGTGTTTAGCGTTGAATGAATGAAGGGGACTTTTTCTCTTTTTTGCTCCTTTTCATTTGTTTGAGATTTGTGTTGTTTTTATATTGTACTTTTATTTTATTGCAACATAAATCCAAAAAAAAAAAAGTTAAAATAAATAAAATAAGAAAAAAAAAACCTTCATCCATCTTTCAGTGAGAGCTGTCCCTTCAGCAGGCAGAGGACAACTGGTTTCTCTAGTCCATGACACACAGTGGCCCTCATTTACCAATCTGAACGTGAGTGTAGGGTACGCTCAAATCCCACGCCAGGTCTGAGTTTGTGTTTGCAAGTTTCATGTCATTATTAGATCATATGAGCGTAAATCATTTTCAGACAGAAAAACAGAGGTTTACAGAGAAATATTTAAATATTAATAGTTAAATTAGATATGAAACAATAGTGTTTCTAACATTTCACTCCTCTTCTGTCAAGCTTTCATATACATCACTTATGCAGAGAGCAGAGAGCTGTCAGCTGATAAATAAATATAATAAATCCATAAAATAAATAAAAAAAGATTACTCTATGGGTTTTAAAAATAAAAAATAGAGGCTGTTATCAGTTTTTAATACACTCCCATGTCCATGATATAGTCTCTGCAGAGAACATTCAGAGGATGCTAAATCAAACTTTGAGCCAGGATTTTTTAAGGAAGCCGTATTGATTACAAAATATACTGTGAAGATGATTATTTCACCCCTCATAATTTTATCATGTAAACGTGAATTGTGTGTGAAAAAGTGACCGTTTCATATTAAATTGTGTTCATTTACATGGGATCACAAACAACCCGCTCGTCTTGTGGTACAAGTAATCATAAAACTCATTGACACACTTCTTGTCCAGACACCAAATCAACCACGAATAAAGTTAATGGGATCAGTTTTTAGGTGCACTAGTTTGCAGAATTGAAAATGTTTTATCTGTATCTGACACACAGTGCAGGTTAGTCTGTCCCTCCACCACTTCTGCCTGAAACTAACGCAGAGCCGGTGAGAGCTCCTCTCCCTCCTCAGTCTGTGACAGGTTCAGCAGGAGGGGGTGGAGAACATCTCTGCAGTCACTGTGTGAGGGTCTCATCAGGTCCAGGATCAACCTTGACCTCAGCTTTTATAGACAGCCAGGAGACCTGGACTCTTTCAGGACCATGTGGTGCTTTAAGGGCATTTTGAGTGATGTGGCAGACGGTGACCTGAAGTTTGGGAATGTGCAAAAACTATGATGTTTTTATTTATTTATTTATTTATTCAATATTTCAACAGAAAGTTTGTTGAAATAATAATTTTGAGTTGAACTGACTTACATGGGTAAATTGAGTAAGAGCAGCAAATAAAGTGGTTCAAAAAAAAAAAAATCTGTCCGTCCGTCCGTCCGTCTGTCTACAGGGAAACATGCTATGCCTCAGGTTGTATTTCCATCCTTTTGCCATTGAAAGTTATTTCCACTCCTGTGGCTCTTTTCTTTTGATCTGGTTCAGATGAGTGAGTGATTTATTGTTGCATTATGTGTGTGGTGTCAGTGACACTATCCAGCTGCTACCAGCCAATCAGAAACCACATTTGGACAAACAGGCAGTTTGATATGAGAGCAAACTAAGCAGCTATGAAACAAACAAGATGACATAAACCTATTATATAGTCTGCACCAATCTGTCAACAATAACCTCCATTTATCATTCACTTTAACAGACAAACAAACACACAAAGGTCCGTACCTTCCTCAGACTGTGTGAATGGAGCTGCTTTCACCTGACACAGAAAGAGTTCACAGGTTTTTTTCTGTCATTATTCTTTATCCCACTGAGAAACAAAATCCCTTTCTACATACCCTCCAAGTGGCTCTGGTTGTAGAGGCCTTCAGCATCAGGAGGCTGCGTGTGATTGGAGCTGCTTCCACCTGACACAGAAAGCATGATCAGCTTCTGATTGAAACATTCTATCTTTGCATATGCATCCCCTCTTTTCAACAATCAATGCTTTTCCTGCTCACAGAGCTCACAGCTCACTGACACACCATCAACACTTTGCTTCAATGAAATCAACTCTGCATGAATGTTTGTGAATATTTGAAATCAAAGTGTAGAGCTCCACAGCAGCATGCTTCAAAGAGAAGAGAGACAGCTTATTTGTGAGGAAGAGCAGAAAGAGGAACCCTGCAAACATCCTGACCGTGGAACGTCTCCTGTCACTAAGGATCCCTGTCCCTCAGACTCTCTGCAAGATTCTGACTTTACACATCACTGCCTTGTTGTGGAAGAGGGCAGGCCACACCTACAACAAAAGCTTGCTTCCTTCCTCTAAATGGCATCAAGCTCAACCATTAGCACACTGTGGGTAAATCCATTTTCTCCTCCAAACAAAGCAGTTTACTCCTCAGCACATCCTCTGTGGTGGCTCCAAAGTTTACCAAGAAAAAGCTTTTTAATGGAAGAGCTTCACCCAGCAGCTTCCACACAGCCATGTGTCATTCCTCTTCAGTGCTGTTGATCTTTGAATCCAGCCTGTTTTTAACAGAGATCAAATCACTCCCTCAGACTCCCTTAGTAAAGACTTAATAGACCACTTCAGGGGTCAGACTGACCAATGCAACAAAATCCCAGGGGAAGCAGCAAAGCAGCAGTCCCCAAACCAAAATGCATCTCTGCACTGCCAGCTGTATAAAGATCTCAAAGGCTGAAACCAGGTGAGCCTCTTTGATAAGAGCTCAATCCCAAACCACCCCCTACATACTACCCCTTCACTTCTGAGTATAACTCAAAGTGAAGTCACACTCCTGGTTGTGGAGGGCGCTCTTATTGAAGGGGGAGGGGACAAATATGAATGGCAGGAATGGGAGGCCCTCTTCACTTCACTGGGACACAGAATACTGGTCGCCATGGCAACAGAAAGACCCTCTCTGTGTATGGCTGTTAGAATAGAGTAGTATAGAAAATACTTAATTTATCTCTGAGGGGAAATTCAGGAGTCACAGCAGCATTTAAGAAAACAAAAGTTAGAAAGTGTATAGAAAGTGCAAAAAGGTCCACAAAAAAATAGACAATGACAGCCCGTCCACCACTCTCCAGCCCAACCAGTCTCCACCTCCACAGGGTCCAGGACTGAGCCTCCCCAGCAGTCTGTTCAGTCTCTGTCTCCTGGATCCTGTCTGCTCACAGCAGGTGAAGCTCCTTCAATGTGGCGTCGACGTCCGATGTTTGCTTCGTCAGCCACGTCTGTGAACAGCACGATGCCACTCTGCCCTCCAGCAGCCCCTCTGCTGCTGGGCTAGCACAGCTAGCTCGTCCATACTACCGGAGATAGATCCCACATTCCTGTTACCGTCTCCCAAACATAATATAAACTGGCTCCAGACCGCAACATAAAAGGGACACCACAAGCAAGTTTTGAAGAAAAACAAGAATTTAATTTTATTTCAGACAAATCAATGTTCAACCAAAATGAAACAATAAACCAAAAAGGACTGGAGACCCCGGCCGAAATAATCAAAAGATGGGAAGCTGCCGGGCAACCATGCATTGGACCGTCGTACCCCATGCATTGGACCGTCTTACCCAACACCTTCCCCCAACACCTTCCCCTAACCTAAAAACAACAGAAAAAATCCTACTTCAAAGAAAACCCGATAACGTTTAGATGTGTGTGTACGTTCAGATGTGTGTGTTACGTTCAGATGTGTGTGTGTGCAGGTCTGTGTTTATGTACGTGTGTGAATTTTTCTAAACAATGGAATAATATTATTATTATTATTGTTATTATTATTGTTATTATTATTACCATAATTATTTCTATTATTATTATTTCTCTTATTATTTATATATTACTATATAATAGTATATATCTCTCTAATATACAATGGGCCAGGGTGGTCCGGGGTGTCCTTGACCCTCTGGCTGCCACGGCCCGGTGCTCTGAGTCTGGCGGATCCTGGGCCCCCCCTGCCCCGGGGGGCCCCGGGGAACAGGGGTGCCTATTGCTGCCAATAGGGCGGCTCACCCTCCAGAGGGGAGCTTTCTCCTCTCTGGTCTTACTTTGCCCCACAGCCCTCACTCCCCCGCTCATCTAGAGCATCCACACACTTAGGACCTTGAGGTGCACGTTCGTCAGGTGCGGTGGTAGAGGTCCTTAGGGACCACTTCTGCTACACCCTGATAAGACTTGCGCCTCAGTTTTACTTACACTTAGACATCCCTACATGATGCCAACTACTCTACACAACACACACAGAGACCCTTGGGGTGGGCCAAGTGGTATATGGTAGGCAGGGCACTTTGAGCTAACCACCTGAAGGGCACTGCCCCATGAGCTACGAGGCCGTCCACTCCCCAATTTTAACTTTTCTTTTTAACTGCATTAGGATCACAAACATCCACACACTACAGAGCGGGTGAGGTAGGGCAGGGGGCTCTTCTCACACCCCTGTTTCTACCATGCCCCCTGGGGCATGGGGTAAAAGCGGATCCGCTGCCTTGGGTTCTGGGCGAGTGGCTCAGCAGGGGTCCCGCGGCGCCCCGGAGGATGCCCATGGCTTTATATCTACTTATTTACTTATTTATTTATTTATTTAATCCTCTTTTTAAAATTATTTATATATGTACGAATATATATATGTATTTGTATGTATATGTATGTGTGTGTGTGTATATATATGTATGTGTATATATATATTTATATATATATATGTATGTATGTGTATATATATATATATATATTTTTTTTTTTGGTGAGTGAGGACGAAAAGGAGGGGTATTTCCCACCTGAGTGGCTGGAGGTTCTGAGTGCGTAATGATATGGTGCTGCCGTGTTGTGATATTGTTGTGTGGTCGTCTTGTGGTGCTGTGGTGTTGTTGTGCTGTTGTGTGAACGTATGGGTATGGATGGACAGAATGTTTATGTGCGGGTGTCAGGGTCCACGGTGGAGGGCTGGTGAGCTGTGATAAAGATGAGAGGGGGATAGGGGTGGGTTGGGACAGGAGGCTGTGTACGGGGGATACTGGGTTTCTGGGGAGAGGACTTCTGTGGTCTCTGGTGTCTGGCCGGGTGCGCTGGGGGCCGGCACCGACTCGTGATAGGTGGTGGCCTGGGCTGGGTCCGTCCTCCCGGGTGCCTGACCGAACCCCTCCTCCTCGGGGGTGAGTGGCCCTTGGGCACAGGTGACCCCTGGTCTTACCCCCTGCACTCGATCGGGGGCCCTGCGTCTAGCGGGGCCTGCAGACCTCAGTCCCTGGCCCCTGGGGTCCTCCCTCCGCAGTGTCGGGGACCTGCCTCTAGCCTTCCCGGGACGCTCCCCCCTTGCCTCCTCCTGGATTGGCGTGCTGCTGTCTCCATGGTGGTCTGTCTGGGCCCTGTGCTCTGTTGTGGCTGCGGGACGCCCGGGGATGAGGGCTATCTCAGTGCATGTCTGGCCTCTGGGAGCAGCGGGGCCACATCTGCATGATCACTCCTTGGCATGATCACCTGACCCAAATCAAACCCAATTTTCTATACTGCCACCTGTAGCCCTATATGTGTAGGTGAGTATATGCGTCTGTGTATAGATCTATATACGTATATGTACCTCTTTGCAATTGTCATTGTTGTGCTCACTGCTACTCATGATTTCTCCAGTTCATCTCTCCAGGTTCTTCTCGTGATTATGACGTCAAAGACCCCAGGATACTGTCTCCTTTCAGGCTCAGTAGCTGGTTATTTGTTTCTCCTGTCTGTAGTCATCTGTTCAGTTGTTGTGGTTGTTCTCTACTGTTGTTTTGTTGTCTCTCTCTCCCCCCCTGTCTAGTCTCTTCTCTACAATCTTTTCCTTTTTCACTGTTTCTTTCCTGATATCACCTTGTTCTGGTTAAGCAGTAATCTTCGAACTTGGCAATATACGGGAGGGAAACTGTATGGATACATGTATGCGTATGCGTATATATATGTGCATACATACGTATGTGTGTGTGTATGTATATATATGTATGTGTATTTATGTATAAAATATATATATATAATTAAAAAAAAAAACACTAATAAAGAGTACCATTTTAACACTCAAGGGCAGCTCTATACATTAACGGCTCCCTTTGGAAAAGCAAATGTGTTCTGCACAATACGGCAGCCAGACCATAATTCTGTTGTCGTGACGCTGAACAGGACAAGGGGGAAAAAAAAAAAAAAAAAAAAAACCCGATAACTGCACTACCTGAGATCTCCAGCCCAAACTAAAACAACAAAACCTGGGTGAGAGAGAGGAGACAAAAGAAGCACAAGTACAATGCAGTTATAAAATTTCACACAGGGATGAATTTTGTGCAAAGTTTTGAGAGTTTAGAGCACAATGAAGGCACATAATCTGGGATTAAAGAGTCTGAAGAAATAATAATCCTTATGGTTTCAAGAGGGCCTTCGCCCTGTTTTTAGGCTCAGGCCCTAATCAACCATCCCATTGCTAACCCCTATACGTGAACTAATATGTGAGAGCGTATTTTATCTATTTTCAGTTTAACACACAGTGTGTCAGGTTTCTTCTAAACACTTAGATCTTGATAATATCATATCTTACTCATATCTTGGTGGGAATTCACACAGTGGAGCCTGACTTTGGTCATGGGCTCCTTTTTTCAAATCAGCAAATACATTTATAGATACTACCTGTTAAATTTCTCTGTTATTCATCAAATTAAATCACAATACACACTTTAAATATCAACAAAAGAAAGTTTTCTGACCTGAAAGACACAACAGACACAGAAAGATCCTCTCCATCAAGGTGCTGCTCTGTGGACTGTGCAGGACCACAAAGAAACCCAGGGGTTATGAAGATCCCACTTCAGGTTAAAAAGCGTGATGACAGCTCAGGCAGTGGCACAGTCTAACTTGGATGTCAGGATGTTGTATCCTTCTGAATGTTGGCCTTCACATCATGAATCAGGAGGAAAAACCTGCGATGATCCCAGAGCGAAAACAAACCCAGCCCTATTGAACAAGAAATAAAGGGTAGTCCACTCAAATATCCTCAAAGAAGCAGCTGGCTCTGTGGCTTAGTTTGCCTTTTATTGTGACGGCTGTGTTGATTACACCAACACAGGATCTCAAAGAGACTTATAAAACAGTTATGTTAATTATAATTTGAGTTCAGATTAAAAGGTTTTTAGATCATTTATACAGTGAATTACTGTTTCTGTTATCTGTTACTATGGGGGTGAAACCTGGTTAAAAGTTGTCTGGTATGTGTCCAGCTTTTGCTCGATTCTCAGTCTGTTCCAAAATAAACACCACATGTTGAAATACGATAACTTTTCCCTGTTGCAGGAGCACGCAGAGTCTTTAATTCAACTTCATGTGTATGATGTACAAAACATTATGGAGTTTTTTTTCATTACTTAACTTCTGCACCAAAAAAAACCCAAACAACAACCAAAAAAAAATCATCAGATAAACACGGGATTGACTCTCCTTTCAAACACAGGAGACAGTAAAATTTATGCAAGAACCAACAGACATTAGTCATCCAGATGAATAGTTAAACGCTGGGAGCTGCCTGAAAAACAAGACGACAGAAGCTCATGTAGAGGACTGACAGCTGAGCCTGGAGAGTTAGTATCTTCCTGTGGTGTGTACTCCTATAAAAAGCCTGAAATTCTGAAGAAATCTTTATTCTTTAATGATCCGTCAGAAAGTTTCCTGCTGATGACAACCATTCAAAAGTTTCAGTCATACCTACTGGCCAAAAGCAGTACTACAGTGCACTCTGCACTGTAACGAACCAACTGTGAAATTCACAGTAATAAACTGGCAGCAATTGGCAAGTTATTGTAAAAAAAATTACAGTGATCAACTGGCAACAATCGTCAAGTAAGATATTGTGAAAAAAATTACAGTGTTGTAGCTGTATAGCTGAACACGGTAATTCAAATTTACTGTATGTTTTATTATAGCATTATTTTTGTAACTGTAAAATGTAACACAGTAAATTTTATGTATCGTTATTTATATTACAGTAATATTGTTGCAACTGTAAAATTAAATAAAGTAACTGCACTTTACTGTATCTTATGTAACAGTACTGTTATTGTAACTGAAAATCAAAATCCAGTGTTTACTGTATGTTTTTTACGGTAGAGTTAACTGTAACTGTGAGCCAAAAGACAGCAAATAATAAGTGTTATTTTGTTTTACTGTTGTTGTGTTTTTTTTTTGTTTGTTTGTTTTTTGGGCTGTAAACAAGAAAAACAAAAATGCTATATACTGTATTTTTACTAATTAAATTGGGACAACAAAATAAACATTTTCCTAACTATTTATTTTTTTGTGCATAAACACAAAACAATGGATACAAATATCCATACATAGCATTAGCAAAATGTATGATCACCATCAAGTTTTCAGAACATGTTGTGAAACATCTTACAATATTCCTTGCCATAATATCCATAAAAACAGTGGCAAAAACATGTCAACAAAACTCTTTTTTGTATAGGGCACTCTGTGAACATTTGTGGATTCCAAGTAGAAAAAAACTCCATAAAACAATGGATATAAACATCCAGAGATCATATAGACAAAACACTATTTTTGCATAGAACAAGCTGTGAACATTTTTGCACTCCGAGACTCCAAGTGTACAAAGACATCTTGCCTCTGAGGATCCATCACCCAGTCTGTTCCACAGCAACATCCTGAAAAAGCAACAATCATAGTAAATAAGAAGCGTTTAAACAACCTATATTTGTGTAAGTTTGCCAAAAGCAGTGCTGTACTGCAGCTTTACAGCAGTTTTTCCTTAACAGAAAACTTTTATTAAAGTGCTGTGGTCATAACACCAGATTTATACTGGCCACTAAAACGCTCCCATTCACATCTGGGGGGTATTCCAGTAAGTACAATTTTTCGTTTTTCTTTTTAAACCGACGCGCCAGGCCTGTACACTAGGGACACTGGTTCAGATTGACAACTAAATGATTGTTTTCTTTTATAATTTAAAATGTGGTGGTTATGATCAGAACTAAAGTGGAAAAAAAGTATAAAAAATTAATGAAATTTCAGGCTGTTTTAGAAGGGCTTAAAAAAAAGGAATATTTTAGCTACGCTGTGAGACTAAAGTCGGTCAAGAGAATGGTCACTTACATGCAACGATGCACGTGGGCTGCTCCACTCGCTTCTGTTAACCTTGGAGTTGTCCTGGTGTTTTCACAAAGTGCTGAAAAACAGTCCTCCTCTTCCTGCAGCAGACTAGAGATGGTTGCAAACTCCTCTTACAATCCGTTTTGGTTTGGTACAGAACAGAAGCCAAAACCAATAATGCGTCTTAAAACAACACCAGCACTCAGTAATCCGTTCGCGCCAGTCAGTCTCTATTCGTTGAGCTTGCCGCTTACTTGTTAGCTGCAGCCATGTGAATCGCGCATGGTGATCACATGACCCAGGTGGCTTCCCGGGCATGAGCAGCTGCACCAACCAGCATCTGCTCTCTGATCACCGTAGTTCCTCTAGTAAGATGATTACCGTAAATGACAGCAGGCTTTTTTTTTGTCCATCCCCAGGTTTGATACTGAAAAATGCAGCCTCTTTTTTTTTTTTTTTTTTTTTTTTTTACTCCATATAAACACTAATCATAGAACAAATTAAATGAAATACCATACCATACCATACCAGCTTTATTTATAGAGCACTTTTAAAAACAACCACAGCTGTAGACAAAGTGCTGTACAGGTAGATCAAATGAAATGATAAAAACAGATAATTAAAAACAGAAAAATAAAAGAAAAACATTTTAAAAACAATAAAAAGCAAATAAAAAGGGAAGTTATTGTAAAGGGAAAGGGAAGTAAAAGGGAATAAAAGAAAATAAAAGAGAATAAGACCAGGCAAAGAAACTAAGTCTCGCTGGAGTTAAAAGCCAAAGAATAAAAATGGGTTTTAAGACGTGTTTTAAAAGTGAAGGGGCCTCTCTAATGTGCAGGGGAAGACAGTTCCACAATCGGGGAGCAACATTAGAGAAGGCCCTGTCCCCTCTGAGCTTCTTCCTGGACCTTGGTACCTGCAGGAGCAGCTGGTCGGCTGACCTGAGGGACCGAGAGGGTGAGTAGGGCTGAAGAAGCTCAGAGGGGAAATAAAACAAAGATAGAAATCCAAATAGAAAAGCTGTATAAAAAGCTCAAAGTACAATATAAAAACTCTTTTGGATTATTTTATTTTCATAGATTATACATTCGATAAATTTGAATTAAATGTATTTGATAGGAATTAATACATTTTATTTTCCTTGATGCTGTTTCCTGAAATGTGTATTGCTTTGATTGGGAATGGTAGCTGCAAAGCAGCCAAAAGCTGTTTTAATTCCCTGAATATGTCACTTAAAGTTTTGATATTTTTTCCATTTTCTCCTTAAGGAACTTCACTGTGTGTGAAAGAGCATGTGATCTTTAGCCCCAGTGAAGCTCCGCTCACCGAGACACAAACACGTGCACCCATTTACACCCGCAGACAAGCTCATTTCATATAACGGACAGAGAGCTGGAAAACCACCACAAGAAACATCTCCCAGTGCTTTCTCCATGTAGATGCAACAATCACTCTCCTGTGCTCGCTCCTAAGCTCCTGCAGAGTGACCCAACTCTGCAGGACCTTTGGCAGGCCAAGAGCCCCAGTAGGACGATAGGACCCCCAAGGGGCTTCCTGGGGGTCCTATTGCAACAGGAACAAAATATTCTGGTAGAGGACCCTCTGATAAGCAACATACTCAGATTTCATGTTCACAGCTCAAAGTGTGTATAAGTCTTTAGATGGAAGCATGCGTAAAGGCCACATTTACTCTGATGGTTGACCCCTGTGACCTTTGGCTCTTCCCGAGGTGCTGCGGCTCTGAATTTGTACACAGTGCATGGCTTGACCCCCACGATGAACACAGTAACATTTCAGCCCCTTATGTCAAAGCGTTTGGGAGTTATTAATTTTCCCTGTATTTTGTAATTTCAAATTTCAAAAAGTGCCTTTTTAGCTGCCATGCTGCAACCTTTGACCCCACTGACCCCAAACATGGCACATGGGATGGCCCTAGCCCCCCACAAACAAACTTAAAATTTAACTCTCCAGCTTAAACCTGTCTCCTTTAAGACTCATAATATGTTACTGTGAATTTTTACAATGTCGAGTGGTTGTTGTCATTTGTTAAAAGTAAATGTTATTGTAAATTTTGATATATTACTTTGGATTTCTACAACACCAGACAGGTTGCTGGATTTCCCAGAGTACGTGATATTACACTGAATTTTTTATTGGTTGCTGTAATCTTCCACAGTACATCCACAGTTGAGGTTTCTACATAACAGTACACAATATGTAACCGTGAAATTCTACAGTTCTGCAATAAATACTGTGATCTTTCACAGTACTCTACAGGTTACTGCCTTTTCCCACAGTAAATTATTTGTTACCTTAAATTCCAATGTATAACTGTGAATTTCTACAGTACCATACTAGCTACCCTACCAGACACAATATATTACTGCAAATTTCAATGAATTATTGTGAAATTTCACAGTACTGTAACTCTTGCTTTGTTTTTTTTTTACAGCATTGACGACATTACTGTGAATAACCACAGTAAAACTTGGTCTGCTGTGAATTTATACAGTATTGTGTTTATTACTGTGACTTATACAGTATTTTGCCAATTACTGCTAATCATACAGCATTTTACTTTAAAAATATTCACAATAACTAACCTTACAGAAAGACTGTAAATTACTGTGTATTTCACAGTCATTTTTTACAGTGTGTGGTTGAAACAATGGATGTGTGCTTGACTTTGGGGCCAGGTCTCATGGACAATTCAACCTTCAAGCCGTAATGTAACATCTCAGTGTACAGAGGGGTCTCACATCCACTGTGTCCCCTCCTCACTCACTCATGGTTATAAAACACTGTCACAACAAAAGTGACTTTGCTGTAAAATAACAGTAACATACTGTCTGCAGTGTTACCAGTGTTTTATTTTTTTAAATACATTTATACACTATGTTACCATATACAGTATAATACTCGAAAAAAATAAATAACAGTGCATGCCTTGTAAAATAACAGGAACCCACTGAGTGAAGAGGCAGTCAAAGGACGTCCTTTCAGAGTCATTTTTGAACGTCTAACTTTGGTCTCCAGACTGTTCCTCCAGACATGGTCTTAGTCTGACATCTACTGGATGTCCATTTATGACGTCTACAGGACCTTCCTATAAGAGTGATCCAAAATAAGAAAGAAAAGAAAAAAGATCTGTTCATGTTAATTCAGTCAGGAACCCTTTGTCTGTGTGGAGCACCATGACTTCCTCATTGGCTGTGCCGTATTCTTGAAGACACTGGACCACAGCCATAGACACAGTAGAACGGTTGTTCTCCTGTAGGAAAACAGTGTCAGCAAGGTGGGGCAGGATCCTCCCAGATTCATCCTTCTCCAGGAGGCAATGAAGATGTTCACATCCTCCATCTGGAGTCTCCTACGAGCTTCTTTTTCTTTGAGGTAGACTGATCCTAGGTATTTCTCCTAAGGCTGGTGGAAACCAGGAATGGCTCCTCCACCTCCTCCTCCTCCTCCTCCTCCTCGATGACATTTTCCTTCATGAGTTTTCTCATTATTGGGTGATTGCTCTGAGAGAGTGGGATGTTTTACTACAGTGCAAGGGGCAACCTAATCTTCACAAATTTTAGGGTCAAGGGAAAAAATATTCTGTCAAGATAAATAATCACAGCTGGTGAAAAAATAGCCCCACTCCACTGTAGCCTGCCTCATTCAAGGACGTCTATCTCACAAACCAGCTCTGGTTTCATGACAAAACCAACTTGATATTTTGAATAAAGCTTTTACAGCATGTTTCAACAATAAATCAAAACTTCACGATGAAACTACTTTCTGAAGCAGAACACCAGGGAATTACAGCACAGCCCCACAGTCCGAGAGTCTTTCAGTTCTCCCTGCTTACACCCTTTGCCAAATGTAGACCTTTGTACACATGAAGACTTAAAGGAAAAGTCAGAACCACTTCCTGTAGGGGAATCTATCAGCATACAGCACAGAGCTGTTAGCAACACTCCTGGCATTACAGTGGATAGAAGAGCGTGGACTTTGTTCAGCTGTTGTTGGTCTCCATGACATCAGGACAAACTCCCATGAAACCCTGACATATGTCATCATTTTGTACTGGGACTCTGGCAGACTTTCAGAAAGGTGTCCTGTCAGGAGAGAGCTTGTGTAGTGAAAGTCCAGTTCAGTCAGTCCACTCCTGCTGAACCCAGTCCAACTTATTTTGAGCAGCACAACTTTGTCTTTGGCATCTTGGCTCTGAGCCTCATCACTTCATGCAGGATGACTTTACATGAAGTCAGTGATCCACATCATCCCAAGATGCTTTGCAAAAACAGCTCTAGACTGTACTCTGCAGAGACCTGGAGTAGAACCAGACTCATGTTAGAGAGACATCTGCAGAGACAGTGTTGGCTTAGAGAGAAAGGGATGTTTTTGATTTTACTCAACAACTTTGTTTACAGTAATGTGCAACAATGAAGAAGCTCATTTTTCACAGCCTAAAGAGCCTGATGATCACACAATGGACCATGTTTCCATAAAACCTCTAAGATCTGCCGTTCCTTTAAAGAAATGAAAGTCCACCCAGACTCTGGCTCTCACTAAGAGAAGGAAGAGCTCACTCAATTCCTTTCCTGTCCTCTTCTCCACCTCTTTCTTCCTGCTGAGAGAAACGCACAATTTTGCCTGTCCTGATAAAAGAGTTTCAAAGTTTCCGTCTGAGCGTGCTGGTGTGGACCAAAGTATTTTTAAAAACCAATTGGGGGGGATATTCCTTCTTGAGAAATACCCGGCGACGTGTGTACAAGGCCTTAATCAAACCAACAACCTCCCAAACACAAGTCTATTCTCAATACTACTACACCACACAGACAGACAGGCTTCTGTTTCATGAAGAGAGGACACTTGGAAATTACTAATCATAGACAAGGTTAAGAATGTATTTATTTATTTATTTATTTATTTATTTATTTAGTTAGTTAGTTAGTTAATTGTGATATGAACAAATTAACCAGCAAAATCACCTCCTCACCCTGAGTCTCATATTCTGTCATAACCCCTGCTTTACCTCTCTGAGACACACTTCTACAAAGTGACCACTAGATGGCAGTAAACACTCAGGAGTAAAGAGCAGAAGGCGGAGAGAGGCCTGTTGTGTGAACAATAGATCATAACATTTTTTAGGACACCTTAACCCTTAACCACAATAATACAAACAGTCAGCCTGGTCCTTTTTCTCTTTTTAATCAATAAATGTGTCAAAAATGTATTTTGTGTGAATTCTTTTGCCCTTTTTTTCAGGACAAATCTCTCAGGAATTTGTCTTTCTATATTTTTTAGATGCTTCAACTGTGTGGACCAGCAAAATCAATGATTCATTTATTTGATAGTAACAAAGCAGTTTAACAACCAAGCATTAATCTGATGAAAAAAAAACTAGATCATAAAACGTGCATTTACCAGCAAAGGGCAAGAAAAAATTACAGGATAACGGTAAAAAAACAAAACAAAAAAAAAAACCACACATCAACCTAACAAAACAACAATGTCCCAGCTCAAACAGAAAATTAAAAACATGGCAGCCTAAAAATGGTTACAGCTCTGTTTTGCTTGCAGCCAGAATCAGAATCAGAATCAGAATCGGGTTTTATTGCCAAGTATGCAACACATACAAGGAATTTGACTCTGGCAGTTGCTTTCTCCAGCACAAGAGGTCAGCCAGCACTTGACCTTAACAGTGAAAGATTTTAAATCTGTGTTCAGTTTGATTTCAGTTGGTAATGAATTTCAAAGTTTCCCCCTTTAACAGAGAAAGCTGACTGTCTAAAAGTTGATGTACGTTTTTTATTGATAAAGTTTCCATTCACTGTACTTCTGGTTATTCTGCTGCTGCTGCTGCTTCTCTGCCTTTTAATACATTTGGAAAGAGGTTCAGAGGCCAGATTATTGACAAATTATATAAAACAATAAACATACAAATAAATAAATAAATAAATAAATAAATAAATAAATAAATAACTTCCTAGTTAGTTTCCTGTTTATAAACACTGTTGATGTACAGAAGTTTCAGGCTATTTTTATGGAGATGAAATGTCGCCATCTTTTGGTGAATTTTATTCATAACACTCATATCAGATTAGACAAGATAAATCAAGATAATCCTTTAATTGAGCCACAATGGAGAAACAAGAACAAAATAATCACATGAAAATACTTAAAATAGAAATCATCAAATCAAATCATAATGAAGATTAGTATTAGTTGTAGTCGTGTTTTCATTAATTGCATTTTAATCTTTGTGAGGTTAGTATTTACATTAATCTCATTGTGTTATTTAACAGTCAGACCAAATCAAACCTTAATAATCTGCTTGTTTGATGGATTTCTTGTCCTAACAGGGTCCATGTTGAAGTTTGTTCGTGAGGGTGTCACAGAGCCAGCACCCAGCAAGTCACCAGAGTCCTGTACTACCAAGCTGGATTTTCTTTTAGCCAGGTAACTTCAGGGTTAACCTCTGCAATCAGCTGTTTACAGTAATATGATGATGATAGGCTTCAACTTTCAGGAAACGGAGATGCACTCTGCAAGAAAAGACAAGTGAGGCAAATTTTGGCCTTAAGACTGTTTGCTGTTGCCCCTGACAAATACATGTAAACATTACCAAAAGATAACATAAATATAATCATTTTCATTAACTGCTGAGATCATATCGTCAACAAAAACGAACTATGAGACTCAGAAAATGGAAAATACCAGTCAAGTGGTTAAGTGGTTTTGCACTTATGGAAGATATATGTCAGTTTAAAAACTGGAATATTCCAGTAGGAAGTGGTGTATTCCATATAGCCAGAAGTGGTATACAAAAGGCACGTCTCAAAGCCATAAACTGCAGTTTCCTCTCTCCTTCGCAGCACTTTCTGAGTAGCCATATTGAAGGACGTTCCAAAGTGATAATTGTGCTCAGAGGAGGGAGAGGGGAGGGAGAAGGGAGGAGACTGATCGGAGCAGCTGTGATCGAGGAAACACAAGAGCTGGCTTTGCGAAAGTCTTTTGACTGACAGACACGCCCCCATATGGAATATCACTCTCTGATTGGACACTACAGAGTCTCAGACTTCTCTGAAACTTCACATCAGCAGAGTTTAACTAGAAAAGCAATTTCTGAAGAAATTGCGCTGTGAATGCAGAATGCTGAAGCAGCTTGCGCTGAACTGCTAATGCAGGAAGCTGAACATGAAAAACTCAAGATATGTCTGAAATGGTTGAAATAGTCCTGAAAAGCTTTCGCTCAACTGCTAACGCAGAACGCTGAACATGAATGACTGAAGTTATGTCTGAAAATGGCTGAATTAAGTCTTACAAAGCTTGCGCTGAACTGCTAATGCTGATACTGAACATGAATGACTGAAGATATGTCTGAAAATAGAAGAAAGAAGTCATGAAAGGCTTGCACTGAAATGCTAAAGCAGAATACTGAACATGAATGACTGAATTTATGTCTGAAAATGGTTGAAATAATTCCTGAAAAGCTTGCACTCAACTGCTAATGCAGAGTGCTGAATAAGCCCCCCATTAACTCTTGGATGAAAGGAAATTAATGGATGAATCAATGGAATGGATAAATGAATTTAAAGTTCAAATGGCTGCATCTTTTCAAAATTCGAAGCAATGAATTAAATTTTAAAGAATATTTATGGAAACAATGACCTGGCTGAGGAATATTGCAAGTCTTATCTCTTGAAATCCTGTGTGTCCTGTGAGTGAGTTTTTAATCATGTAAGCCTTTTAGCTGAGGCTCATCTGAAGCCAGATGTTGCCATGGTAATCATTGTTTACCAACTGCCATCAGAGAGCTGGTGGAGTCTGTTGATTCCCAACACATTTCCACTGAAATCAGGGTGTCAAACTGCCTACGACTGTGACAAAACCAAAGGGCCGATCAGAAAAATGATCACACCGTAGGATTCCTGAGACCCTGAGGAAGCTCTCCACGTAAAATTCATGTCTGAAGATGCAGAAATACGCCCATGACAGCAATAGATAGATGAGGGAAATTTGACTGATCCCTGAGAAAACCCCTCAGGAATTAACATTGGGGTACATGGGTGCCAGAGCTGACTTTGCCCGACAGTTGGCCATTTTGTGAAAAAGGGCTCAAATCTTTTGCTTTAAAAACCATTTTGTCAGAAGCAGGACAAGCCTCCCTACATTTTGAGGGCTTATTTGTGTTGACAGCTCAAAAAATGTGGCCAAGAGAGCAGTTTACCCAGAAGTTTCCCAGGTCTTGTTTCCCCCTCTCCCCAGTCTGTCATTTGAATCTCCCAGTCTAAGCCGAAACATTCCGTCCAATACACACCAATGTTAAATGGCTTGAAGAGCTAAAAATCATCATGACCTTTGAAGGGTCATTGTGAAGTAACTATGAATGCTAGGAAACATTTGAAACCCACTGAATGAAGCCAAAAGATAGCTGAATATTGTGAAGTTTGAATGGAGTTTGTAGCTGAATGTATGAATTAATGAGGAGGGTTTGAAGCAGGCTGAAAAAATGTCCTGAAGGGAGGAAATTTTGAAAATTCCGCATTCATCTCTATGGGACCGAAATTTCGTAAATTGTTGAATATCTCGGAAAGTATTTGTGAAAAGTTTCTGAAGAGTCATACCCCCCTTGTCCCCACTGAAACACACGTTTTGAAGTTTGAACGGTGAAAATCGGTTGAAGTTTGTAGAAGTTTTAGCGGTCCAAAAAAAGAGGGCGGAAGAAGAAGAAGAAGAAAAAAAAAAGTGATGCATTACTGCATTCACAGCAATGAGAGAGAAAACAGGCACTGAGGATGGTTCAGAAACAGGTCATGAAGGATCATGAAGGTCATGATCAAAAAACGGTTTGATGTGAGTTTGAAGAACAAAATACTGAACACGGCTGTCATCAAATCAATGAAACAGAAGATCAATACTGCAACTGAAATCTGATAAACAATATCTTCCTGAGACATGATAAACTAGGTTATATTAATAAGTTTTAGTTTTGTTAAATGTGGTCACTAGATGGTGCCCTCTTCTGTATACACTTTGTTGTGTTGTGTTCATGAAGTATGAGAGCAGGCAGGCAAGACACCTGCACTCAAGTTTTGTGTCAGGTTAACCTCTTGTAGTGGCACTAAAAAAATACACCAAAGGCTAAAGATCAAAGATCGAGTAAGTTTGCTTATCGTCCAGACCCAAGAAGACAACTGAACACTCCAACATCAGGCTAAATAATTCATAATTAATCTGATAATGAGGCATTTTACTGGTGAAGTGATCTGTGTGCACACAGAGTGAACAGAGAGCAGGTTTTTTTCATGTTAACGTGTTAAACAGGTTAAAAACACAGACAAAGCTCTGTTACTGTTTTTGTTTGCTCAGAGTTATTACAGCACACATGTACAGACACACAAACAGCTGTTAGAGCTGACTGACAGATGATCCAGAGGTGATCAGCTGTCATCACTGAACACGTGGCTTCATGTGACACTGCAGAGGAGAGGACGTTTCATTGCTCTAAAAACAAATCTCCTCTATTCCTTTCTCCTCTGTTCATTTCCTCATTTCCTCTCTCCTCTCTTTATTTCTTTGCGTGTCTTCCATACATCTCTGGTAGGAGGGACTAAGACACAAGTGAACGACTCCAGTGGAGGAAGGAAAGATGAAACTTTGGAGCTTTGAGATGCAACCTATGAAACAATGAGGCCAACATGAAAAAGTAGAAAGCTGCAGTAATCTGTCTGAGTCTTGTTCCCTGTGAGAAGAAAACAGCAGCAAACTCCTAAACCTGTCTTGAAGGATCTTAGCTGTTTTAAAATAAATCATAAAACACAGGGATGGTATGGTAATAGAATGGGGGGGAAAAGAAAAGAAAAAAACTGAAGAAAAAGAAATTTGACAATCAAGAACTAACATAAGAAAAAAAGAAATAAAGTTATAAAATTATAAAAACCCTATATGAAAGCCATATATTTGCTTGTTATCACCAAAATATGTACTGATGACTGTATCTTAATGCAAGAAAGATGAAACTACAGTGGGATTACACTGACACATTTATATAACCATATACATAAACTCTTTATTCAATATTTAGTAATATTTTGTAGCCATATATCGTTTCATATCAATACATGCAAAAATGTAAAATAGAGGAGACAAAAACTGATGATGTTATACATATATGGAAACACAATTTATTCTTATTGATGTGTTAGCTTTTTGTGTGTCTTGTTTCACATTTTAGTATAAATAAGTAAAATATATTAATGAAAACATTTAGTCAGTCTTTCTTATGACTTTACTGCAATTAATAGTGAACCTGATTTTCCTTGACAACATTCTGGTATTTGTGTGTGTGTGTGTGTGTGTGTGTGTGTGTGTGTGTGTGTGTGTGTGTGTGTGTGTGTGTGTGTGTGTGTGTGTGTGTGTTCTTATTTTTTCCATAATGTTTCTCTGATTATACTGGAATTGTTATAATTGTTTGTGTGTTAAGTTTGGTGAGCGTCTATATATCCATCCATTTTCTATACCGCTTATCCTGTTTAGGGTCGCGGGTGGCTGGAGCCTATCCCAGCAATCATTGGGCGAGAGACAGGGTACACCCTGGACTGGTCGCCAGTCAATCGCAGGGCTGACACATAGACAGACAACCATGCACGCACACACTCACACCTAGGGACAATTTGGTGTGACCAATTAACCTGGTAAGCATGTTTTTGGACTGTGGGAGGAAGCCGGAGAACCCGGAGAGAACCCACACATGCACGGGGAGAACATGCAAACTCCACACAGAAAGACCCACCGGCTGAGGTGGGGATTTGAAACGGTGACCTTCTTGCTGTGAGGCTGCAGCGGCGTCTATATGTATATATATATATATATATATATATATATATATATATATATATATATATATATATATATATATATATATATATATCAGAGAGAGAGAGAGAGAAACAGAGAGACAGAGACAGATAGGTTGTCATGAAGATATAGATATAAATACATGTATAACAGTAGTTATAAGGTGTTGTTCTCAGTAGTTGATGACTAACTGTTCATGCTTGGCTTTGATTTTCTTTCTCAAAGCAACATTTTCATGCTCCCTTCATCCTCTTTGACAGCTTCTATGGCCTGTAGGCCACAGATGGCAGCTTGCTGTGCATGCTGTACAATGAGAGACTGTGAAATGTCTCACCAATCCAATCCAGGCTTCAATCCAGGCTTGTTCATTCTGTGAATCACTTTCTTCTTCTGATTATTTCTAAAATAAAGATGTTGGTTTGTTTTCTACCTTTATTTCTCATCTTTTCCTCCACATCCTTCAATCTTTAAATCACATTTCAGATGTCTCTGAAAATATTCTTCCTCACAAATAAACCTGTCAGTGACAACACTTGTTGGAAAGTGACCCTGTTCTTCTACTTCCTTCTGCTTCATTATTTAGTTACTTCAATTAGAGGAAAAGGGTTTAACATGGTTCCAGTCCAGAAGATTAAAGTGTATGCTGAAGCCTGTGTAACGTAAGTCAGGCTGGGACCTGGTTTCGCAGCTCTAACCTGGTCTCCAACTTTAACCCCCCCAAGGAAGGAGAGGTAATAAAGCAAGTTTTGGAAAAACAGACCTCTGCGCTCAAGTGGTTTTCTCCCGAAGTTTGCCTCATCCCTTCTCTGATGTTTGCAAGACTGTAAAACATTAAGACACCGCTGTAAATTCGAAGACTTTTTGTTGACACCTGGCGGACATGTGAAACTGTACAGACATCCTTCTCTCAGGGAGAGGCTGGAGAGACCTCCCAGCCTCCACCTTGTATCTTGTGACCCTCGACCTTTCTCTCTGGGAACAAGAAAGAAGGAATGCCAGGGGGAAGATTTGCTCCCCACCTTCTCCTCAAAGACAAAGACTCTTTGATTCACACAGTTGAGAACAGCACAAAAATGATGTTTTTACACTAAGACTTACATGTACATCTTCACCTTTGCAAACATGTACTGTGTAATGAGAATCATTGATAATGTGTGTGTGAAAACTGCTGTCTTCCCATTGAAACATCTTGATTTTGATTTTATTGGGTTCATAAAGAGAAAAACCTATCATGTTTAGTCTTGATGTGAAGCTTAAATCATAAGAAATGTTATTTTGACTATTACACGTGGGAATCTCTTTACAGTTTAAAGTTATAGTTAGTAAGTGATCTCTGGGACAATCTGATCCACGTGCAGAAAGATGAGAGGTGGAGGGGCGTCAGCCTAAAGTGACCTCACTGACTCGGCGGGAAAAAGCTGAGTAAAACTCCACTCCAGGACAAGAACATTGGCTCTTTCCTCTACCCCTCATCCAAGCTCTTTCCTCTTACTTCTTCCAGAAGGTTCCTCTTCTCCTTCTGCTCCTGAATCTTCACACGTCCTCAACTGGCAACGCACATTCCAGCTCCAGACCGGCTCCAGACTGGCTGAGACGCAAGTCACCTCAGCCCGACTGCATCCAGTCATCTATCGGTGCCTGGGTCTCTCCCTGAGACTCCCAGCTGATCGACGGGGATTCCCCCTCATACGCTGACGTCAGGAGACGAGCGCTGCTCACTGCTTTCCCTGCGGTGATTCAACTTTGGAACTCCGCCAAAGTTTCAACCCGACGCTCGGCATCATCGCCGCTGTTTCAGCCGCTACTGCCGCTGTGAGAATCGATTCTACGGACTCAACTAATCGGACATCACCTCCGTGACGCTCAGATGACCTGCAGTAGGCCTCCAGCCTCTCCATCATCCCTCAACGGACATCCGCAGACATCTGCAGCAGGACCCAGCCATCTCAGTCGCCCCCTCCGCTCTCGTCATCGGCCTCAGGACTTGTGTAAGACAATCTTGCATTTCTTGGTAGGGGAGACTGGGGACAGTTGCAACACTTTTTACATTACTCTCAGTTACTCAGAGAATATTTGGACTAGTCTCACCAAATCTTTACATATTAAACCTACATCCGTATGCTAAATGCCCATGCCATTTAAAGATGGCTACATATAACATATTCATTTGAATAGAGGAATTCAGATGTTGCAACTGACCCCAAACCTGGGGACAGTTGCAACACAGATCAGGGTTGCAACATATAAAAAAAACATTAATTTTTCACTAATTATTCTCAGTGTTTTGTCTAAATAGGACAAATACTAATGGTATGACCCAGAGTGGGCTCAAATTCAATTTTTTTTTTCTGTACAGCTTTAAGGTATTTAATTAGTTTTGTTTTGTTTTAAACATTGAGTCAATGTGCAGATGTTACTGAAGCTATAAAAACTCAATATTACATTTTGGGACAAAAAGAATAGAATAACTTGCAATTATTTTTTGATGCCGTGCTTGCAAGATTCTTTTTTTTTAATGTGGAACCTGAACAGTGTGGTGTGGCATATGTCAAAGGCCACTGCCCTCACTGATTTGCCCTCAACTATAATAATATCTGAGGCTTGTTCCAAAATACGGAGGGGAACCCCTCTGTTAGTGACTCTCTTCCTCACTCTTTGCATACTGAAAATAAACAGAATACAATTTCTCTATTTAGATGATTCATTCACTCTATGACAAGTTTATATGACACATACAACATACAACAATAACTAATTGCTAAATTTTGCTTAACAAGTTATTTGGGAAATTATTTTCTTTATCATTAGCGTTAGTTTCTCCATGTGATTGCCTGTTCTGTTCATCATGAGCAATAAGATATATTAATGTTGCCTATTTTGAACTAAAAATGTTAAAAAATATGATTGTGTGGTCTTTTCTTTTTTTTTTTTTTTTTTTTTTCTTCCCCTTGTCCTGTTCAGCGTCACGACAACAGAATTATGGTCTGGCTGCCGTATTGTGCAGAACACATTTGCTTTTCCAAAGGGAGCCGTTAATGTATAGAGCTGCCCTTGAGTGTTAAAATAATACTCTTTATTAGTGTTTGTTTTTTTTTTTTTTTTTTAAATTATATATTTATATTTTATACATAAATACACATACATATATATACATACACACACACATACGTATGTATGCACATACATATACATACGCATACATGTATCCATACAGTTTCCCTCCCGTATATTGCCAAGTTTGAAGATTACTGCTTAACCAGAACAAGGTGATATCAGGAAAGAAACAGTGAAAAAGGAAAAGATTGTAGAGAAGAGACTAGACAGGGGGGGAGAGAAAGACAACAAAACAACAGTAGAGAACAACCACAACAACTGAACAGATGACTACAGACAGGAGAAACAAATAACCAGCTACTGAGCCTGAAAGGAGACAGTATCCTGGGGTCTTTGAAGTCATAATCACAAGAAGAACCTGGAGAGATGAACTGGAGAAATCATGAGTAGCAGTGAGCACAACAATGACAATTGCAAAGAGGTACATATACGTATATAGATCTATACACAGACTCATATACTCACCTACACATATAGGGCTACAGGTGGCAGTATAGAAAATTGGGTTTGATTTGGGTCAGGTGATCATGCCAAGGAGTGATCATGCAGATGTGGCCCCGCTGCTCCCAGAGGCCAGACATGCACTGAGATAGCCCTCATCCCCGGGCGTCCCGCAGCCACAACAGAGCACAGGTCCCAGACAGACCACCATGGAGACAGCAGCACGCCAATCCAGGAGGAGGCAAGGGGGGAGCGTCCCGGGAAGGCTAGAGGCAGGCCCCCGACACTGCAGAGGGAGGACCCCAGGGGCCAGGGACTGAGGTCTGCAGGCCCCGCTAGACGCAGGGCCCCCGATCGAGTGCAGGGGGTAAGACCAGGGGTCACCTGTGCCCAAGGGCCACTCACCCCCGAGGATGGGGGGTTCGGCCAGGCACCCGGGAGGACGGACCCAGCCCAGGCCACCACCTATCACGAGTCGGTGCCGGCCCCCAGCGCACCCGGTCAGACACCAGAGACCACAGAAGTCCTCTCCCCAGAAACCCAGTATCCCCCGTACACAGCCTACTGTCCCAACCCACCCCTATCCCCCTCTCATCTTTATCACAGCTCACCAGCCCTCCACCGTGGACCCTGACACCCGCACATTAACATTCTGTCCATCCATACCCATACGTTCACACAACAGCACAACAACACCACAGCACCACAAGACGACCACACAACAATATCACAACACGGCATATATATATATATATATATACATACATATATATACACATATATATCTACATATATATATATATATATATATATACATATACATACACACATATATATACATACACACACATACACATACATACATACACACATACATATACACACACACATACACATACATATATATATTCATACATATATAAATAATTTTAAAAAGAGGATTAAATAAATAAATAAATAAGTAAATAAGTAAATAAGTAGATATAAAGCCATGGGCATCCTCCGGGGCGCCGCGGGACCCCTGCTGTGCCACTCGCCCAGAACCCAAGGCAGCGGATCCCCTTTTTACCCCATGCCCCAGGGGGCATAGTAGAAACAGGGGTGTGAGAAGAGCCCCCTGCCCTACCTCCCCCGCTTGTGTGGTCTTTTCTAGTATGACTAACCTAACAGCATGGGGACAGTTGCAACAGTTGCAACTGTCCCCATGGTACCAGTCATGACAAAACGCTGTGTGCTAGTTAGCCACATTGACATTGACACATGCTCACCATGTCATTTAATAGTCAACAAAAAGTGATTCAAACTAGAAAGGTTTGGATTCATTCATACATAAGGTCAGGACAGTATGACTAAAAAACAGCTCATGAAAAAAGCTACTTTCATACCTCCAAAACAACTTTACTTGATAGAAGCAGGACCAGATGCCCAATATGGCCTCTCTCTCCTTGGTGGGTAGAGGGTCTAACTGAGCATGTGCAGTGTGAGTGTCATCACTCTAGCATGTTTCTGATTGGAGAAATAAGGCTTGTTGCAACCGTCCTTGCTGCAACTGTCCCCAGTCTCCCCTATATTGTGGTCAATGCCCCAGAGATCTTGGGTGGGTTAGTCAATTTATGTGGGTTGGTATGTTCTTTTATTCCATTTATCCAGTTTATTACAATAAGTTTCACTTTCAATTCATCAATGCATTTATCCTTTTATAGTTTTAAAATAGAGACTCTGTCCCACAAGCATCCTCAGCCATTGTGGTAAAGACGTGGCTCTTGTTAGTGTGTGCATTTAGTGGTCCTTAGGGATGGGTACCATATTAGATAGATAAGATAGACAGATAGATAACTTTAGTGTTCCAATTGGGAAATTGTTTTCACAGCCTGCCAAGCCCGCCATTCAGGTACTTTTATAGGTACTGACCGAATTCTGTCAAAAGTACCGGATACCGACTCACACAAACCCAAAAGGACCATGTTTAGGTACTTAAATGCATCCATTTGACTGTGAAGAGTGAAAGAGTAGGTGATTTTCCATACAAGACATAAACACAAAATTGGAAGGTTATATACTGATGAAAAATATTGCCAGGTACTGGCATCAGTACAGTCTCATTTTAAATGTGAAAGGTACCCATCCCTATTAGTCATCAAAGGGACATTTGGTCTTTGTGTGGTCCGTGAATTTGTGTTCTCTGGGGAAAATCTGAAGCAGCCACAGATACCGAGAAATATCATTAGAAATTTAGAAATGACCAGTTTTGAACTCCTGAATAACCAACAGGCAAATAGAAAAGAGCAAGACTGTTTGAGGATCAGGTCTAGAGTCCTCACAGGGTCTTTAAGGAAGCAGGACTGATCCTCCAAATCAAGCCTTTAACTCTGACCTGTTGAACATCTGGACTCTATGACTCTCTGTACTGTTGGTTTCACTCTTTAGATGTTCTGGTGGTCTTCATGGAGCCAAACTGAAAACACAGATCCCAGGAACACACTGGCAGCTAGGAGATAAACAATGAAGTAAATCCGGTTCAGTGTTTTGGTCTTTCTGGTCCAGTAGCCAGGGTCCTCTTCTTCCTTCCTGCTGCTGAGAAGCAGAACCACTGTCTTCAAAACCTCCCTCAGCTCGTCGCTCAAATTCTGTAAGTCCTGGATCTCCTGGGTCAGCTGGCTGCTGCTGCCCTGAAAAAACAAAAACATACCATGGTGTATTAGAGCGGTTAGAGGAAGAAGAAGATGGAAAAGAGGAGTCATTGAACTGAAAGTCAACAGTGGACCTAATATTCTGTCTGAGAAGCTGCTGATGGGGGGAGGTGTTGAATAAAGGAAGAAAGTGTCAAATCAGCCTTTCTGAGGCTTTCAGATGACTCAGACAGTTACACCCCAAATGATTCAACCCTGATTGGAAATGAGCTCCATGAGCAAAATGTACAAACTTCCCTCTGTTAGCAACAACAAACCAAGAGCCGCATTCAAAGCCCTCTGCGTCTGCTCTCTTTCTGTCACCTAAAGCTGAGTCAGGGTTTGTTCTAGGGGCTCTGGATCTATGGGATGAAGAGAATATGGAGCAGAGAAGGATCACAGCAGTTTGACAGAAATACAATTTTATGCTGACCTCTTTCACCTCTGGCAGCAGCTCAGGAGGCATCCCAGCAGGGGACTGGTCAAAGACACGCACACAAGGAATGGATTTGTTCATGTCTGTAAAGAAACATGGGAAAGCTTAGAGCCTGAACAAAGAGACAACAAATTGAAATGATAGATTCTACATGAGGAAGATCTGGAGAAAGACTCTGCTGCTCCACAAATGAGGCAGCTGTCTGTTTCCTCCTTTCAGTCAGAAAGCTTTCTGTTAATATTGATGTTAGTTGAGCTGAATCTCACCTCTGAAGCACTCGGGGACTTTTCCTGCTTGGTCCCTGTAGTCCTCACCCAGGCTTTGGTCTTTATCTGCCTCTTGGTCCTGGGACACATGGTCCTTTTCCATCAGGTACATCATCAAAATGGTCTCCAAGAGGCTCAGCATCATCAGAGTAAAAACCCCGATACAGTAGACGGCTGAAAGAAGAAAGCAGTGACAGAAAGAGCAAAGCAATCAGTGAGCTCACAGTGAGTTAGTAGGTGCTGCTTAAGATCCATCAGTTAGTGCAGGACTCTGAGCTCCTTTACCTATGAGTGGGATCCTGTCTGAAGAAGAAGGCAGAATATCATTCAGAATCAGCTGCATCACTGTGACAGCCAGCAGCACAGTCACCTTGAAGCTCAGCTTCTCACCTCCACTTTCTGAGATCAGGAAGGAGGCCAAGTCCAGACACAGGAAGAACAGGACGGGGACTATGAAGTTGGCCACATAGAGGACTGAACGCCTCTTTATAGTCATCTGTGAAATCATGGTTAAGATCAGGTTGGTCTTTTTGTTCCAACACTTCAGTTAAGAAAGCTCAACAGTCTTTGTGCCCACTGCATATCAATGAGCTGTCAAATCAGCAGGTTAGCATCATACAGGTTATCATAGAGTCAAAGTCTTTGTTTAATGCTCACTGTTTCTCTCTTTATAGACTGAACTACACTCAAATCAGTAAGCAGTGGGGACAGTTTGGCCATTTCAAAGCAACATCAGTGTTTGGAACCAAACTAGTGGAAAGAAGAAAAACTGGAGCTGTTCAGGATGAGGGGAGCTGAACAGGTGTGTGTTGATCCAAACAAGCTAATGCTCTGCAGCAGTCCATGTTGTTCAATCAATAGAATCAACATGTGAATAGAGTCTGGCCTGTTTGGAAGAGATGGACCAATGGGCTCTATGAAAATGTGTTAGTGTGTGTTAGTGTGTGTGTGTGTTTGTGTGTGTGTGTGTGTGTGTGTGCGCTTGCGCGTACAGACTCCTGCTGCTGGTACTCACTGTGTAAACCAGCATGCTTGAGGGAATGTTAAATTTAAAGACCATTGTAGTTTCCACGGTTACGTTCATGAGAAGCCACTCCGACTCAGTCTTCATGTAAGCACGAGTATCCTTTAACATGTATCCATTGGGGATACCTGAACGAAGCTGTATTTGTCCCACTGATGATAGAGAAAGAGAGACAAGTGTGAGTATTTTCTTCCAGTTCTAACAAAGACAAGGTATCTGGTCTTGGTGTCATGAAGTCCTGTACTAGCCCAGGGACTCCAGACCCTTTGACCTTGGTGAACTGTTCCTGATGTGTTCATTTTTGTCCTTTTTTTCCCAGAGGGGATCAGAAATGGCTGCAGGAGGAAGTGATGGAAGCAACTGGACAGACCTTTAACCAATCGGAGCCAAGTAGCATGTGACCCAGGGTAGCTCAGAGCTACTTAGAGCGTCCCTGTAAAAAGTGTTGAAATTGTCTGTCAGTGAATGAGAAAGTTGAGCAGTTGAAAGAAGAGGGTCAGTCACAGATTGAACAGAACGTAGAGAGAACTTTAGAGATTATTCTCTATCAATACTATCAAAGTGATGTCCTCACTCTCTGTAAACTCCATCAGATTCTTTGGATCTTTTAGAAACCTTTGAGTTATCAAACTGCCACACTTATCTCTAACCATGAAGGCTCTCTTAACACTTCTTGTTCATGGCTAATTCAACAGAGAGTCAACTGCTCTGATCAATGTTCAGCCATCTGTCACAGCTTTGATATGTCAACGTCATCATTACATTTTTAGGATCAAATCAAATCTGAGATTTTAGTTTCAGTTATAAGCCAGCTGTGATGGTTTGTAAACCAGCAGGGTTTTCTGGGACCCAAAGGGGGACTGAGGCAAAAACAGGTTTGAGGGTTTTTATTGAGAGATTAGGTTTAGATGGTGAGATGGAGAGTGTGGCTGTCGGTGAGCAGCTGTAGGGGTGATCCTTAGAGGCACTGGAAAGAGAGACATACAAGGGTTAGTCCCCAAGAGATCCAAAAAACACACATGCACAAAAACACAAGAGATACTATATCGGTCTGATTACCACGGTGAGAGCAGGAATCAACTGGCCGGCCCATTCCTCCAGCAGAGCTTAAGTGCCGGCGCTCCTAATCACCCAACTCGAGACAGGTGTGCAGAGTGCAGCCGCAGGAAACCTCTAAGCAGCTCCACAGAGAGGGGAGGGGAAAGGAGAGAGAGAGCAGCTTCCACAACAGCCAGGATCATGACACCAGCTAACAAAAAGATAAATATCTGCAGCGCTCAGCTCACAGCTAAAATATAGTCCCTGTCATCTTTAGTGTGATGGAGGCCAGCTGGATGCTGATAGGGTTAAAAAGTGTTCTAATGTCTCTGAATCAAAAACAGCCAGAAAATAAAACTTAATCCTACTCTACCCTTAAAGAAATAACAAACAATAAGTGACTTTAAGTCAAATGATAATGAAGATGAAAAGATGGAAATATCTCTAACTGTAAAATGGATGAAAGAAATGTGTTTTCTACATGTCTAAAGGTCCCACACAGTCGTAATTAGGCTCAAACAAACAGCTCGTTGTAATAAATAATAGACATGAGAATCAAAAAGTCAAATGTGGAGCATGTTTGGTCCCTGATCCCAAGAATCAGAGATTTAATGTTAAAAACACAAACATTCAGAGTTATACTCACGCTCATGTTGGATTGACTTGAATGTTAAGTTGCAGATCTGAGTGTCAAAGGGAAATCTGTAGAAATCCATCTTACAGGTGCTGACCAGCACCATGCCACTCTTTTGATTTATCCATCCATTAAACCTCATGGTGAGATACTGAGTGTTAAAGAGCTTATCTTTGTTTGTTCTGAAAGAGACAAAAAACAAGTGACTCTAAAAGCATGCTGTAGATTCAAAGTGTTGAAAAATTCTCTTTGTGTTTCTGCTTGAAATGAAGGCAAAAAGTTCATCATTTGAGTCAAATGAAGCTCTGAGCTCATCTCAGTGACAAAACGATAAAAACACTTTGACGGCACAGACTGAGCCCTAACACCTCAGACACCAGCATGGACACATGGAGAGAGGACAGGTGCAGAGGGTCTTGTTTACAGACCTGTGTCCTGGTAAACTCTGGATGTGGCTTAAAGTGTCACCAGTCTGTCACCTAGATAAGATCTCCCTACAAGTTCAAAGGGGGACCTTTGGAACTGAAACACCAGTAGATCTCTGCTCTGGCTTGATAATCCACATTCTTGCTTTTAGTGGATCCTTTCAGACCTGTTCAATCCTCTTTGTCTTTAGAGCTCTTCTCCTTTTAAGGGTAGATTGAAATTTGCCTTTCCTCATGAAAAAAGAAGAATCAGTGAAATAGCAGCCTCCACTACCACCTGCTAGCTGTGACAGCAGCAGAAACTGTCCTAACAAAAACAACCTTTCAGAATCTCAATAGTGCTGTAGGGCTACCACATCAGTTATAAATGTACAGTTTAAGGATTTTACTGGTCTGAAATATCTAAAGAAAAATACATCAAGATCGTTCCTCCCTGCAACCATCAGAGTTTTTAATTCTTTAATCTTTGGAAGATGAGCCCAAACAACATGAATTTCCCTTTGGGGATGAATAAAGTATTCTATCTATCTATCTATCTATCTATCTATCTATCTATCTATCTATCTATCTATCTATCTATCATGTAAATCAGGGGTTTTCAAAGTGTAAGACAGTGAACCTCTCTTCAGAGAACATGAGGTCGTAGGGGCCTCCCCTATTTAAATAAAACAAAAACTACTTATAATAAATAAACACTCCACTCTGGTTGGAACCACAAAACATATGAATGTTTATTTTATAAATTCTGTTCTAAACCAGTCCCCCAAATTTTAGCTGAAATGGGTAGGAATTAGATGAATTTCGTTCAATGCCTATATGTTCATTTATCATGATGACTTCATGAACATCAAACATTAAAATAAAATTAGATGAAAGCTCTTGAGCCAAGAAAGAAAGCATGTCCACTACTGCAAAAGAGAATAAAAGATCAATCAAAATTCAGGAATTAAAAAATCATTCAATTACAGATCAATCATACACAGAGCTGCTTTTAGCATCTGCAAAACTCTTGTTTAAGAAGACTGTTTAGTACAGCTTTTCAAACGCCAAAAGATTACAAATTCACAGTAAACAAGGTACACACTGTGGCCTTGGAGAATCTGGTGAAAGAAAAACCCAACTTTAAATATCCGTCGTTACCATTGTGCAAAATACGTAGGGGTCTGAGACCCCAAAATTGATATATGAGACCTGCTAAAAGGCTCAACGGCAACATTTCCAGAGGTCTCTTAAGAAGTACATTTCGCCATACATCGTTTAGCTGAGTTCATATGTTCACATTAGTGTGTGTTTGTGGACACATGCCCCTGAGGGATACGTGAGTGTCCTGTTTGGTTGCAGAGCAGAGCAGTTGTCCTGTAGCTGCCTGCATGGTTGCGCGTTCACAACTCTCCTCCGCTCTCTACAAAGCGCATGGCAATGTTCCACCCCGATGCACACAAAGGATAAACAAACATGTGTGTACGCACACACAGAGACGAGCATGCAGACAGCATCAGGGAAAATAATGATGAAACTACAGTGCATTTGTTTCCATAATTTTTGTGCTCAGTGCTAATTCAGACATGTAGTTTCTCTTCTTGGGCCTCCCCTGGACCCTTTAGCAGCCCCCAGGGGAGGCGGGCCTCACAGTTTGAAAACCACTGATTTAAATAAATGTGAAGTTAGGTCCAGAGTTTATTCAAGGCTGTTGTGGCTGACCAAGCTTCACAACCTACTCCTACCACAACCAGCATTTAACAGCAAAACAGTCAAAAACACAAACACTGGTCCTGAATCACGTCTCACAAGAGCAAGAGTGTTTTTCTGTACAAAACTCTTTAAGCGCTTACTAGCTCCAACTACGTGTCTTCCTCTTGAATATTTAATTAGCCAGCATCAACTCCCAGTTCTCATGCATGCGTCACATGGGCTGTGAAATGGGAGTGAGTGCTTCAAATTGGCAGCTCAGCCCCACCCCCCAGTCTCTGCTCCACGTACTCTACTTATGCTGCATTTGTATTCAGAACTGGAAAGTCTGGAGTGGGAATGGCGTCACCGCCGAGTTTAGCATTCCAGTTGCTTGCCATAACAGTAGTATTTCTGTATATCAACATTAAATAATACTATATACATGGCTGACTTATTGCAACAAACATTAGTCAGAAATTCTAAAATTAAGAGAATCTAACAGGAGCTTAGTTACTATTTACCCTGGAACCTCAGAATATCCAACTTAGAACTCAGGGATAGTGTGAGTGCTCCAGCTTCCAAGTTGGAAATTCTGACCTTGGTGGGGGGCATTCAGTTGGGTGTTCCCACTCGGAACTTGGAAATTCCAACAAATGCAGCACTGGAATAATGGAGAAATGTTGTGTACTGGGCGTTCGTGTAGTGACGTAATGACTACACGACACGCCCACTAGATAAGACGGAAATCACAGAAAAACACGCGAGACACTGTTGAAAGTTTATAAAAAGGAAGAAGACAAAAAATAAGAATGAGCCATGGAAAGATTATCACTATTATTATGTCAAGAATTGAATAGACATATTTCTGTGTGTGCTGCAACATTTAATAACTTTAATCTTCTTTTTGGACAGTGAATTGAAAAATGATGAAAAAAAAACCCTGGTGCAGCACCTGTCAGGGGAGGCAGCACTCAAATTAAAAAGTTTCCAGCTGAAAATGGAAAGAGCCCTCTCTTCTGAGGCTTTTCTCAGCCATTTATGATATAAAATATAGATTGGGAAGCTTTGAAACATGTTGCATTTTTATTATTTGCATAGCAACATGCAAGTTTTACATTTCACAGAGCCATCGCACTAATAAATGGGAACAAATATTACAAGCTTCACTGAAAACATTGAGAGCCGCATCTCTGCGTCCAGAAATTGCCTGGACGCATGCGCTCTCTTCCAGCTTCCTCCCACGGTTCCACACAATAATGAACTCATAATCTCAAATATATATATATATACATTTATCATACATAAATATATATATACATATGTGTTTGTATTTTAGCTAATTAATTCTTGTCCCGAGTTGTTTCTTTAATTATTATCATTATTTTGTGGCAGAGTCAAAGAATATTAACATTTCAACGCTTTAAAATCAATTCATTATAAGGCAACAAGCAAAACGGTATTGAGTGTAAAAGCAGAGCAGAACATTCAAAGTTTAAATGCTACCCGGGCTCATATCTCTTTAAGAACAGTATAGTGGGCGTGTCATGTATTGACATCACTACGTGACACTCCCACTACATTATACCACCAGGGTTTTTTCTATCATTTTCAATTCACTGTCCAAAAAGAAGATTAAAGTTATTAAATGTTGCAGCACACACAGAAATATGTCTTTTCAATTCTTTACATAATAATAATGATAATCTTGATAAACCTTGGCTCATTCTTATTTTTTGTCTTCTTCCTTTTTTTAACCTTTAACAGTGTCTCGCGTGGTTTTCCGTGATTTCCGACTTATCTAGTGGGCGTGTCGTGTAGTCTTTACATCGCTACACAACACGCCCACTACACGACGCGCCCACTACACGACAGGCCTCTGTCTTGCAAGCCGCAGACAGATACACTTGGATTAATGGCCACTTATCAATTTCATGTACGCCTAAAATGTGCTGTGATAGAGAGAGAGTGCTTCTGATTGGCTGCTAAGCCCCATCCCTACTCCAAGTCTCAGCTGCACTTGTGCAGTGAAATTTGATCATTCTTTTGTGTGTGTGTGTGTGTGTGTGTGTGTGTGTGTGTGTGTGTGTGTGTGTGTGCGCGTGTGAGTGTGTGTGTGTGTGTGTGTGTGTGTGTGTGTGTGTAAATTATACTTGTTTTTGCAGCTAGGTGAGGTCCTGACCGTATGAGAGGCAGATTTTGCAAGATTTTAAACTGCAGTTAAAGAGCAAAAACCTTTATGGCAATGCAGTGAATAGCACAAGGCTTTGATACACATATATGCATTTTAAGCCTGTACTGTTAAAAATGAGCGAGTTAAAAACGGGGTACAGAGAGAACAATCATGTCCTGGAGGGCAGACAATTCACCTTGTAGCAGATGGGAAGATTTCCTACACTCCTGTCAGACTGAAGCTCTCTGAGCAAAAACTGTCTCTCAGAAGAGTTAAGAAAGGATTCCAAATGAAGGAGGAAGGCGGTAAATCATGTCTGAAGATTGAGGTATGAAGACGTTGTAGACATTTTTACAAAAAAAAAAAAAAAAAAAAGGTGGAATCTGTGACTGCAGCGCACTCTGAGTTGCCACATCATGTGCTTATCTCTTGTGAGAACGCTTTAATCATCATGTTGCTTGAACAGTGATATCTCACAAACTGTAGAAGGGCATAAAGCTAAAGACATCCATTCAGCTGCGAGTGTGACTCTGTGACGGCGTGCACTCCGTCATGGAGGGGGAGTGTGTAGGGGGCCCATAGAGGGTGCGTCTCAATGCGTTAACTTGGTGCTTCCTCCGTCCTATCTCCTCCACGACATCAGAAGTACTTTCCCAGTCACCATTTTGAAGACTGTCCCAAAGCGACAGAGGAGAGAGGAGAGAGGCTGGAGGGGACTGATCGGAGGAGTTATAATCGAGGAGACACGAGAGCCGGCTTTGGGGAAGTCTTTTCACTGACAGACACGCCCCCATATAGAATATCACTCTCTGATTGGACACTGCAGCGGGTCAGACTTTACATGACACTTCACAAACGCAACAGAGTTTAATGAGAGAAAAGTCGAGCTGAAAACAGGCACAGAGGATCATTTAGAAACTGATCATAAATCTGGTAATACAGTGTTCGCTGTGAGTTTAAAGCACAAAACACTGAACACAACCATCATCAAATCAATTTAACAGAGGATTAATACAAAAAACTGACTGATAAATAAAATCTTCCTGAGACACAATAAGGTGGGTTACATTAATAAGCTTCAGAGTTCACAGTCAGATGGGCTCTATAAAGGCTAAATAATTCATAAATAATCTTACATTTACGCATTTTACCGGAAAAGTGATCCATGAGCTTTTAAACAGCACACAGAATAAACAGAGAGCAGGTTTTCTTCATGGTAACGTGTGTGTTTAACAGGTTAAAAACACGGATAAATCTCTGTCACTGTTTCTGTTTGATCAGAGTTATTACAGCGCACATGTGCAGACGCGCAAACAGCTGTTAGAGCTGACTGACACATGATCCAGAGGTGATCAGCTGATGCCGTCATCACTGAAACACGTCGCTTCATGTGACGCTCTGAAGGAGAGGATGTCCCATTGCTCTAAAAACGAATCTCCTCCATCCTCTCTCCTCTCTTCATTTCCTCGCGTCTCTCCCATGCATCTCTGGTGGGAGGGACTAAGACGCAAGTGAATGACGCAAGTGGAGGAAGGAAGGATGGAACTTTGGAGCTTTGAGATGCACCCAGAGACGCACCAATTGTGTCATCTTTGTTGTATGGCCTTTGTCTTTTTCTTACTGCCCTCTGCTGGTTTGGGGGTGCAGTGCAGTCCCTTTTATCGCTTCTCAGCACTGCTTTGGTTTGTTTAATCTTCATGAGACTAAAGCTGCTGAGGAAATGCAGACAACAAGGGGGAATTTATGTTTTTGGTCCTTTTGGTTGAAAAGCACCCTCAGAAAGTGATGTTCCAGAGGCACCTGAACTCTAGGGGGACAGTCAGAACTACTCTCTGGCCTGAATAGGCTCAGAGGGGTCAGGGTATTGGGGTTAGTGAGGAGCATGAGGAACTGTCTGATGATACATACATACATACCAACACAGTGAATGTTTTAAAGGAAAACAAAGGTTTGTAACGAAAACTGAAAGAGTTTGGTCAGAAAGCCTTGTGCACAGAGCTTTTTCTACTGTGGAGGACAGAAAGACAAACTTACACCTCTTCAATGGTTAAATCTGGTTTCCACAACAGCTCAGTAGGAGCAGTGATCTCGTAGGTCTCACAGAAATCCCTCGGTTTCCAGTTGATAAATTTATTTTCCCACCACTTAAAAGAACAAGATGTAAAGTTCAGTTAGATGAGTCATATGGTCTTTTAACAAAAAAGACCAAAAAGTCAAACAAAAAGTCTTTAGAGTGAACTCACCATCATCATCCAAAAGTAAGAAACTAATTCCTGTTCCTTTTCTTTCTACGAGGAGAAACAAGAAAGTCCTGATCAAGCCTCAAAGGTCAGATAAACCTACATTTAATTATCATAAATGCCAGCAACAGCTTTAAAAAAAACATTAGCAACAACAAAATTCTGAAAAAGCTGAGTCATGTCAAAGAAGAAGCAGGAGAAACTATGAGTCATTATCAACAGGTTAGTCACATGAGTGAGTCGAAAAAAATGAGCCTCCAGAGAGGATTTCATCATCTGCACAACATGATATCATGAGAGGATGAGAGAATCTGGAGAAACCTCTGAACAACAGGGACAGGAACCAAAACTATGACCAGATGGACCTCAGGCAGCTCTGCATTAAAAACAGACATGACTCTGTTGAGGAGATCACTGCAGTCATGAAAACAGACATAACTCTGCAGAGGAAATCACTGTATCAATAAAACAGACTTTACTCTGTAATGGAGATCCTTGAAAACTTTTGGGAACTGAAGAAAGTTAGGGTTAGGGAGTCTTTCTAAAATAATTCACAAGTAATTTATGTTAGAGACAAAAGAAAGGAAAGACAAACTGACTGATGAGAAAGAATGACTGCTGTGTTGAAATTAGTGGATAAATTGAGGTCTAGAAACTGGACTTCATCCATTGGTCCATGGTCCAACTAAACACAGAGTGAGTTTGAGATCTACTCCCACAGACATTAATCCATAAAGCAGTAATATGGCTTCTGCAGAAGACAAAAAAAAAATTAATTAAAAACACTTACCACGTCTAAAATGCTGTAGAGGTTTATAAACAGCATTACATTTGTGGGGCTCCTGATATGTTTGGTTGGGCGGGTACTTGACTTTGTCCGATAAATGAAAGTAATTTACGATGTTGGTATAATTACAATGATCTGGCCAATCACCTACAGAGAAGACAAGACATTTTCATTAAAACAGTAATTTCCCTGTAAAAGAAGCAGTCATTAAGTCTGACTGTAAACTGGAGAGTAGTCACTTCATGTTCCTGTTCCTGGTTTGAATAAAACAGTTCTGTGAACTGCAGTAACTAATGACTGAGAAGAGTCACAAAGCATACAGTGACTTCTTTTCCAACTCAGCATGGCAGAGTGTGTGAACATAGCTGTACCCAGAGTCAAGAGGAAGATTGAACAGAAGAGCAGCTTGTGGCTTTAATTCACAATTCACTCTGAAGCTTCAGAGTTCACGATCAGATTGGCTCAAGATAAAGGATAAATAATTCATAAATAATCTCACAATTACGCATTTTACCGGAAAAGTGATCCGTGAGCTTCTAAACAGCACACAGAATATACAGAGAGCAGGTTTTCTTTATGGTTACGTGTGTGTTTAACTGGTTAAAGGAACAGACAAATCTCTGTTACTGTTTCTGTTTGATCAGAGTTATTACAGCGCACGTGCCCAGACGCACAAACAGCTGTTAGAGCTGACTGACAGATGATCCAGAGGTGATCAGCTGATGCCATCATCACTGAAACTGGTCGCTTCATGTGACGCTCCGAAGGAGAGGATGTCCCATTGCTCTAAAAACGAATCTCCTCCGTTCCTCTCTCCTCTCTTTATTTCCTCGCGTCTCTCCCATGCATCTCTGGTTGGAGGGACTAAGACGCAAGAGAACGACGCAAGTGGAGGAAGGAAGGATGGAACTTTGGAGCTTTGAGACGTACCCCATGTAGTTGTGTTTACGCGCACGTCTTGATTGGGCTGCGGTTGCCAGTTGTGCAGAGACATATCCCCCCCCACTAAAGCAAGCAGCAGCAGCATCGTGTCTCTGTTCAAGTGCATCAGCCAGGCCAGATGAAATATTGTAAATAAAAAGTGTATTTATTCTTGCTTATTTGTTCATTGTGTAGAAAAGGAGGGGGGCACCTGGGCGCCCAAATATTCTTATTTTTATTTTTTATTTTTTTGTGAGGCGCCCCAAGCACACCTGGCGCCCCAGGCAAGAAACTGCTTCGCCTGTAGGACGGACCAGCCCTGGCCGCACCCACGGAATTTACGACATGGGGTGCTTCCCAATGTGCCAAAAAAATGCAGTCTCCTATCTCCTCTCTCCTCTGCGACACCGGAAGTACTTTGTGAGCAGCCATATTGGAGGACATTCCAAAGTGCCAAATGTGCTCGGAGGAGAGAGGAGAGAGGAGAGAGGAGAGAGGAGACTGAGCTGGAGGAGGCATAATCGAGGAAACACAAGTGCAGGCTTCGCGGAAGTCTTTTCACTGACAGACACGCCCCCTTGTAACGTATCAGAGCCGGCCACAAAGCGTCAGCTGTCCACATGTGTGAAACGTGAGCACCATGGAGCAAGATACGCTGTTTAAGTGTAAAGCCTGGCTCGCACTTCAGGATTCTCGCCCCGATTTAACCCACATTCGGTCCTCCCCACAATCAGGGAAAAAATCTGGTCAGAGACTTAAATCAGCCCCGACGTTCGGCAAAGATTATCTTCTAGTGTGAGCGGTTGACAGATGAATCTTTAGCCCCACGATCGTCTCACAGACTCGTCGGAGCTGCCTCGATAATTTTCAAACATGTTTGATATTTATCTGGATGATTACAACATTCATTCTCACTGAGGATGACAACAAACAATTAGAAAGAGCCCCAGAGACCGGACAACAGACAACAAGGCTTAAAGTGAAACTGAAAGGCTCCGGGTCAGCTGACTGCGAGCTCCACTGGCTCACTCCAGCCAGTTCAATAATGCCTTTAAAAATAACACATAACCACGCCATTTTCATACAGTAGCAAACTGTTGTTTTCTCAGTGATGGGTGTGAGATCATGCCATTATTGGCTGATACAGCAACAGTTTCACCTCTGTCCCTCTGCGTGCGCGTAATGGATGAAAGGCACCGCTGCAGACAGCTCTGCTTCTCTCTCCTCCTGTCCCACCAGTGAGCTAAGCAGTGTTTATAGCAGAATAAACACATTATTTATGAACACAAAGTGGCCCCAACATAAGAATTAAAAACTATCACTCTGGGCCTGGGAAAACGTGACATTTTTCTTTTTCATTCATGAACATATTCATGTTAAACTGATTTAAAAGTGAATATGAATTTTCCGTGGTCGAGCGCCCTGTTGTTTACATTATTTTCCTTAATTTAGTTTCTCCCGTGCGTTCAGACCGGTTTATCCAGCTGTGATGCTGTCATCACTAAAATACGTCGCTTCATGTGTCGCTCCGAAGGAGAGGACATCTCAATGCTCATAAAATGAACCTCCTCGTCTCCTCTCTCCTCTCTTCGTTTCCTTGCGTCTCCGGCATGCATCTCTGGTGGGCGGGACTAAGACGCAAGTGGAGGAGGCGAGTGGAGGAGGCGTGGATGGAACTTTGGAGCTTTGAGAAGCACCCATGGAAGGACGCATTACGGGGAAAAAGGAACTTCTCCATGCCTGTAATCGGCAACGCTATAGCAGCAGAGGTAGAGAGGAAATGACACGTTGCTGCGTTGTTCGGCAGTCGGAAAATAGAGCGAATCAGAAAAAAAATCATCTGCAAGGAAATCACTGCAGTAATTCAGCAGCGTGGATGTGACAAACTAGAACACATCTGAGTTTGAAACATTTAATTTACACATCGTTTGTTTACACCTTGGTTAAGTAATCCTTGTTGTCTGACTGTTAGAAGCCACAATATTGGTTATTGTTTCCATTCAGGACCAGAAACGTGGAAAGTTGTCTTTCAAAGATGTGTTTGAGCTCTTAAAGAAGCTGCAGACTCCAGCCTGAACCTGAACCTGTCACAGACTGAGGAGGGAGTGGAGCTGAAGTGTGTCATTCGTGCGCAGTTACACACAGGTAGTCCGGAGATTTATTCGTACCATGAGACGAGCACATAGGTTGTGATCTCATGTAAATGAACGTCCTTCGTAAGGATCAATATATTGATCCTTACAATATTATCATTTACATCATCTTCACGGTAAATCCTGTAATCAATACCGCTTCCTTAAAATAAAAACCTTTTTTAAAAGTTTGATCCAGCGTCGTCTGAATGTTCTCTGCGGAGACTTTATCATGGACATGGGAGTGCATTAAAAACTTATAACAGCCTCTCTATTTACACATTTTTCGGTAAACCGATCGAGGAAACATTTTTTGTAAACGTAGAAATCAGCTGACAGCTCCTGCTGTTCTTTCATAGCGAAGTATTTTATAGATTGGCGGAATAACAGTGAGCAGTTAAAAGCATTCTTGATGTCATATCTAATTCAAGGATCTAAATCTAAATAATCTAAGAACATGAGTTTTTAATTCTGAAAATGTTTTTGTTCATATGATCTAATAATTCTCCTTCACAGATGGATTTCCCTCGGCACAACCCGGCTCTCCACTGGCATGAACGACGCCCACGTTCAGATTGATAAATGCCGATCTGTGCGTGGAAAGGAGCGTACACTCATTTTTCAGGCATACGCACGTTTGATAAATGAGGGCCATTGGATTGTTGAAATTACTCTAATCGTATCACATAAACAAATATGAATAATGAAACAGACTTGAACTTATTTTACTTTTATGTGTTGAATATGATAAATTAATATCTTTAAACCTTGTATTGATGCTGCTATCTCCGTTGTACAGTTACAACAGCAGTTATGTAAAAGAAAGGTTGTGATAGGACTCTCAGGCAAATAAAACAATTGTGCATCTCAAATGAAAACGCTCAGGATCATTGCATAAAACGGAGGAGCTCACGCACTTATGTTGCTTTACTCATAACCTGCATTTTGTAACTCTTATTTTAATGCAACACACGCAGAAAAATACGCATGTCTGCCCAAATTAACTTTTAAGACAATAATCTGGAGCGTTTTCTTTTCATTTCCTTAGTATTACGTCATTTCCTTCTGACAGTGGAGGAGTATATGACATCACTTCCTTCTGACGATGGAGGTGTAGAGTATCCAAGACAAGTCGGCTGAGAGTGGAGGTCTGCAGCTAGACCAGTCTTTTTCAACCCCATTTGAATTCCAGGCGACCCCATGTGGGCTTGCCTGGAATTCAAATGGGGTCGCCTGGAATTTCCAGCAGTTGATTCATTAAAAAAAAGAAATAATAAAAATTAAAAAAAAAAATATATATATATATATATATTATTAATGATTGCATAGGCCCGTATATTTCATTTAAATTAAAACACCAAACATTTTCGTTTATAATAATAACTATTATGTAACTACTAATAATAATAATAAAACAAGTTTAACCCTCTCTACTGGATGTTACGTCAGACATGAGATGCGCTCTCCCCACCACACCACATTACTTTGAAAACAAAAAAACACAAATAAACAGACTCCCACTGAAAAAATCTGATATTGGTCTGCATTCACGCTTTATTTAGAGAATTTTCAGTGCGTTACTTTCACACAAAACACCGCTTAACAAGGCTCTAGTTCTCATTGTGTCGTAAAACAGTGCTACCGCAGCTGGCTACCTGGCTACGAGGCGCTCGCCCCTTGGTGTATCAGTCCGCACGCACAGCTTGACAGATATAAACAAACACAGGTAGTCTGCCAGGACGGAGAGACACAATGAGAACTAGAGCCTTATTAAACGGTGTTTTTGTATATATATATATATATATACTTATATATATATACTTGGCGCTACCCAAGTAGCTGCCTGTTGCAGCAGCTCTCTCGTCTTTGTCCGTTTCTTGTAATTTTTTCGTCTCTTTTTCGTCATCTTTGTATTTAGAGTGGATCGTCACTTTGTATGGTTCATTGTCGGTCACGGACACCAAACTTTTTGTGTCTTCGGCGGTATTTTTTACTACTTTTCTCCTGTGTTTGTCTGGAGATCCTACATGTAACCATGGCTGCATTGTTTACATGCGAAATTAGCTGTTAGCAGCCTGTAGCATGTCAATGCTAACAAGTGTAGGGCTTGATGATTTCCCTCGAGCTGAGGAGGAGGCGGTGAGGACGACGTGCTGGTTCTCGGATGTGAGCTGGGAGGTGACGACATGGACCTGTCCTTCCATCCATCGTAGTTGGGAACGTGGGATCTCGCTCCGGGGGATGGATGAGCTAGCTGTGCTAACCCAGCGGCATCATGCTGTTCACGGACGTGGCTGATGGAGCAGACATCGGACGCCGCAACACATCGGAGGAGCTTCGCCTGCTGTGAGCAGACAGGATCCAGGAGACAGAGACTGAACAGACTGCTGGGGAGGCTCAGTCCTGGACCCTGTGGAGGTGGAGACTGGCTGGGCTGGAGAGTGGTGGACGAGTGGTGGACGGGATGTCCTCATCTAATTTCTTATGGACATTTTTGTACTTTCTATACTCTTTCTTACTTTTGTTTTCTTAAATGCTGCGGTGACTCCTGAATTTCCCCTCGGGGATAAATAAAGTATTTTCTATTCTATTCTATTCTATTCTATTCTATTCTATTCTATATATATATATATATATATATATATATATATATATATATATATATATATATATATATATATATATATATATCGAAATCTATTACATGAACAAAAACAATCATTTGTTTTAGGTGTCTGGGGTCGCCCGAAACTTTTGATGTAATAATGGGGTCACAGCCCAAAAAAGGTTGGGAACCACTGAGCTAGACACTCTTGAAGCAGTTTGTGGGGTTTCCCTGCTCTCTCTCTCAACTCTGCTTTGGGCTGAGCAGGAGCTCACTTTGTGAGCTTCACTTCATGTGATTATCAGCTGATCAGATCATTATAGTGATCACCAAGAAGCACTGCTGTTTTGCCTAACGTGGCTTCGCCTTACGCCGCCTGGTATTACTGGACTTTGCTTTGCTTTATATGTTTTGCCTTGACTCGGCTGGGCCATGGTACACCTGGGTTTGGCTGCCTGAGTCATATGTGTATCCTGCCCAGAACCAAACCTAATTGTCGTTGAGCCTGCTGAGTCTGAGCCTTACTTGTGCTCTCTCAGCCGAACTTAACTTGGCTCAGAACAACTGGGCCTATTTGTTTTAAGTGTGTGAAAGTGAGTTAATTAATTTGATTTGGATTTCTTCTTTTGGATTTTGGTTCAGCACTGATTTGAGTCATTTTGTTTCTGTCTCCTTTTCTTCCTGGTTTGATATTTCCTTTTTCCCCTTTTGGTTTATTCGCTTATTTCCTTGTGCCTTAATTCTTTTGTTGTCATATTAGAACTTTGGACACAGTTATTTCTTTTGGTTTGTTTCTTTTGTGAATAACAGTTATTTCTGAGGGTTGGTTTGGGTACCCCAAGGGTAATGTGGTATTGACTGTTAATTTGTGGTAAAGTAATTTTGGTTCAGTTCGGTTCAGTTATCTGTTTTCTGTTATTTCTTTATTATCCAGTGTAGTAGTTGTGTTCAGGCTACTTTAGCAGTTACCTTTGGTGGCCTTAAATGTATTTTTGATTTATTTGTGGGTTAGTTGGGTTTTTGGTTTGTGTTAATTGAATTAATTTTCTCTCCCTCTCCTTATAGGACTGGAGTCTGGTGGTGGTGGTCCTGGATTCCTGGTGGTGGTGTTCCCCCTCCTCGTGTGTGGTGTGGTTCTTCTTGAGTTTTTGCACAGTTCAGTGTGTGTTTTTCACAAGTTACTGGGTGTTCCCTTCCCCGTCACATCCCAATCCAGCCCACTGGTGAGCCCAGTCCTGCCAGGTCCCCTTTTTCCCTTGTTTTCTTGTCTTTGGAGTGTGTGGGTGCTTTTTATGAATTAAACCTTTTAATCTGTTCTTGTTTGAAAAATAAAGTTTCTGTGTACTTTCTAATGTGAACCACGTCTCTGGTTCCTCTTTGTGGACTGACCTGTGTGCCTATCATCAGTGAAAGTGAACCCTTTCCCTGGGTGCAAGTCCAAGGGTGGCGTTGCCTGGCTCTATTATCAAAAGTAAATTAAGGGAAACTCAGACCCCGTCCACTCTAGAGAGAGTGTGTGTGTGCGTGTTTAGGCTGGTTTCTTTCACCTCCTCCACTCGCCACATTTTGATAACAGAGCTTTACAACTTTTATATAACTGGTTGGTTGTTCCTTACTTGACCTACTGTTTTGAAGTATGAGGAAGTGCAAGTTAAACTTCCATCCTGCCAAACTTCATTTTACAAAAAAGAGCAATAAGGAATATTAACAGAAGTCCATACAGAGCTCCCTTAAACCCCAGTATTCATTAAGTTACAGTTGCTGAAGCTTAATCATAGATTTCAACATGCTACAATTTATGTAAAAAGCTAATAAAAAGCTCTGACCATCAAACATTCAGTACAAATTTAAAAAGGGAGAAAGCATTACAAGTTAAAAGGATTAGAAATATTTAAAAAATCAAGATCCAGAACCACGCTAAAGGAGCACAGTATTACAGTTAAAGGTTTCTCTTTATGGAACAACCAGGACAGGGACTCTAAGGAAACCAAATCATTCAGTATCTTCACAATACATGCATAAACAAATACAGGGATGAAAGATATTCTTAAACTTTCAACTTAAAATAAATAAATAAATAAGTCAATAAATAAGAATAAAACCACCAAAATATTACTGACAACCATGATACGATTTTTTTTTAATTTTTTTTGTTGGGTTTTCTTTTTGTTTGATGTAAATTTGCATTTAGGTTGTAAATTGCTTTGCCTGTCTTTTTTCTGCAAAAAAGAATGAAGGCAAAGCTGAAAGGCATGCTGGCAGACAGTATTTTTGTTTTTATCTAATCATGTGTTTAACATTAAATGAATGAAGGGGCAGATACAATAAGACTTTTTCTCTTTTTTGCTCCTTTTCATTTGTTTGAGATTTGTGTTGTTTTTATATTGTACTTTTATTTTGTTGCAACATAAATTAAAAAAAAAAAAAGTTAGGGTTAGGGTTAGGGTTAGGGTTAGTTAGGGTTAGGGTTAGGGTTAGGGTTAGGGTTAGGTTAGGGTTAGGGTTAGGGTTAGGTTAGGGTTAGGGTTAGGGTTAGGGTTAGGTTAGGGTTAGGGTTAGGGTTAGGGTTAGGGTTAGGTTAGGGTTAGGGTTAGGGTTAGGGTTAGGGTTAGTTAGGGTTAGGGTTAGGTTAGGGGAAATTTACAGTGACACCCCCCGGTTCATCAATCGACTGGCCGGTTGAATGGGAATGTCAAGGGCTTGCACGGGCCGGCGCGTA